>NC_068440.1:42134960-42191624 GCF_023373465.1 Oncorhynchus keta | reverse complement strand
ACTTTATACCAGGGTCTATAGGGTAGTAGTGCACTACTTTGAGACCAGGGTCTATAGGGTAGTAGTGCACTACTTTAGACCAGGGTCTATAGGGTAGTAGTGCACTACTTTAGAGCAGGGTCTATAGGGTAGTAGTGCACTACTTTAGACCAGGGTCTATAGGGTAGTAGTGCACAACTTTAGACCAGGGTCTATAGGGTAGTAGTTCACTACTTTAGACCAGGGTCTATAGGGTAGTAGTTCACTACTTTAGACCAGGGTCTATAGGGTAGTAGGGCACTACTTTAGACCAGGGTCTATAGGGTAGTAGTGCACTACTTTAGACCAGGGTCTATAGGGTAGTAGTAGTTCACTACTTTAGACCAGGCCCTATAGGGTAGTAGTGCACTACTTTAGACCAGGGTCTATAGGGTAGTAGTAGTTCACTACTTTAGACCAGGGTCTATAGGGTAGTAGGGCACTACTTTAGACCAGGGTCTATAGGGTAGTAGTGCACTACTTTAGACCAGGGTCTATAGGGTAGTAGTGCACTACTTTAGACCAGGGTCTATAGGGTAGTAGTGCACTACTTTAGACCAGGGTCTATAGGGTAGTAGTGCACAACTTTAGACCAGGGTCTATAGGGTAGTAGTTCACTACTTTAGACCAGGGTCTATAGGGTAGTAGTTCACTACTTTAGACCAGGGTCTATAGGGTAGTAGGGCACTACTTTAGACCAGGGTCTATAGGGTAGTAGTGCACTACTTTAGACCAGGGTCTATAGGGTAGTAGTGCACTACTTTAGACCAGGGTCTATAGGTAGTAGTGCACTACTTTAGACCAGGGTCAATAGGGTAGTAGTGCACTACTTTAGACCAGGGTCTATAGGGTAGTAGGGCACTACTTTAGACCAGGGTCTATAGGGTAATAGTGCACTACTTTAGACCAGGGTCTATAGGGTAGTAGTGCACTACTTTAGACCAGGGTCTATAGGGTAGTAATGCACTACTTTAGACCAGGGCCTATAGGGTAATGCACTACTTTAGACCAGGGCCTATAGTGTAGTAGGGCACTACTTTAGACCAGGGCCTATAGGGTAATAGTGCACTACTTTAGACCAGGAACTATAGGGTAGTAATGCACTACTTTAGACCAGGGTCTATAGGGTAGTAGTGCACTACTTTAGACCAGGGCCTATAGGGTAGTAGGGCTCTACTTTAGACCAGGGTCTATAGGGTAGTAGTGCACTACTTTAGACCAGGGTCTATAGGGTAGTAGTGCACTACTTTAGAGCAGGGTCTATAGGGTAGTAGTGCACTACTTTAGACCAGGGTCTATAGGGTAGTAGTGCACTACTTTAGACCAGGGTCTATAGGGTAGTAGGGCACTACTTTAGACCAGGGTCTATAGGGTAGTAGGGCACTACTTTAGACCAGGGTCTATAGGGTAGTAGTGCACTACTTTAGACCAGGGTCTATAGGGTAGTAGTGCACTACTTTAGACCAGGTTCTATAGGGTAGTAGTGTACTACTTTAGACCAGGGTCTATAGGGTAGTAATGCACTACTTTAGACCAGGGTCTATAGGCTAGTAGTGCACTACATTAGACCAGGGTCTATAGGGTAGTAGTGCACTACTTTAGACCAGGGTCTATAGGGTAGTAGTGCACTACTTTAGACCAGGGTCAATAGGGTAGTAGTGCACTACTTTAGACCAGGGTCTATAGGGTAGTAGGGCACTACTTTAGACCAGGGTCTATAGGGTAATAGTGCACTACTTTAGACCAGGATCTATAGGGTAGTAGTGCACTACTTTAGACCAGGGTCTATAGGGTAGTAATGCACTACTTTAGACCAGGGCCTATAGGGTAGTAATGCACTACTTTAGACCAGGGCCTATAGTGTAGTAGGGCACTACTTTAGACCAGGGCCTATAGGGTAATAGTGCACTACTTTAGACCAGGGCCTATAGGGTAGTAATGCACTACTTTAGACCAGGGTCTATAGGGTAGTAGTGCACTACTTTTAGACCAGGGCCTATAGGGTAGTAGGGCTCTACTTTAGACCAGGGTCTATAGGGTAGTAGTGCACTACTTTAGACCAGGGTCTATAGGGTAGTAGTGCACTACTTTAGAGCAGGGTCTATAGGGTAGTAGTGCACTACTTTAGACCAGGGTCTATAGGGTAGTAGTGCACTACTTTAGACCAGGGTCTATAGGGTAGTAGGGCACTACTTTAGACCAGGGTCTATAGGGTAGTAGGGCACTACTTTAGACCAGGGTCTATAGGGTAGTAGTGCACTACTTTAGACCAGGGTCTATAGGGTAATAGTGCACTACTTTAGACCAGGGTCTATAGGGTAGTTGGCACTACTTTAGACCAGGGTCTATAGGGTAGTAGTGCACTACTTTAGACCAGGGTCTATAGGGTAGTAGTGCACTACTTTAGACCAGGGTCTATAGGGTAGTAATGCACTACTTTAGACCAGTGTCTATAGGGTAGTAGTGCACGACTTTAGACCAGGGTCTATAGGGTAGTAGGGTACTACTTTAGACCAGTGTCTATAGGGTAGTAATGCACTACTTTAGACCAGGTCTATAGGGTAGTAGTGCACTACTTTAGACCAGGGGCTATAGGGTAGTAAGGCACTACTTTAGACCAGGGTCTATAGGGTAGTAGGGCACTACTTTAGACCAGGGTCTATAGGGTAGTAGGGTACTACTTTAGACCAGGGTCTATAGGGTAGTAGTGCACTACTTTAGACCAGGGTCTATAGGGTAGTAATGCACTACTTTAGACCAGTGTCTATAGGGTAGTAGTGCATGACTTTAGACCAGGGTCTATAGGGTAGTAGTGCACTACTTTAGACCAGGGTCTATAGGGTAGTAGTGCACTACTTTAGACCAGGGTCTATAGGGTAGTAATGCACTACTTTAGACCAGGGTCTATAGGGCTGTAGTGCACTACTTTAGACCAGGGTCTATAGGGTAGTAGTGCACTACTTTAGACCAGGGTCTATAGGGTAGTAGTGCACTACTTTAGACCAGGGTCTATAGGGTAGTAGGGCACTACTTTAGACCAGGGTCTATAGGGCTGTAGTGCACTACTTTAGACCAGAGTCTATAGGGCTGTAGTGCACTACTTTAGACCAGGGTCTATAGGGTAGTAGTGCACTACTTTAGACCAGGGTCTATGGGGTAGTAGTGCACTACTTTAGACCAGGGTCTATAGGGTAGTAGTGCACTACTTTAGACCAGGGTCTATAGGGTAATAGTGCACTACTTTAGACCAGGGTCTATAGGGTAGTTGGCACTACTTTAGACCAGGGTCTATAGGGTAGTAGTGCACTACTTTAGACCAGGGTCTATAGGGTAGTAGTGCACTACTTTAGACCAGGGTCTATAGGGTAGTAGTGCACTACTTTAGACCAGGGTCTATAGGGTAGTAGTGCACTACTTTAGACCAGGGTCTATAGGGTAGTAGTGCACTACTTTAGACCAGGGTCTATAGGGTAGTAGGGCACTACTTTAGACCAGGGTCTATAGGGTAGTAGGGCACTACTTTAGACCAGGGTCTATAGGGTAGTAGTGCACTACTTTAGACCAGGGTCTATAGGGTAGTAATGCACTACTTTAGACCAGGGTCTATAGGGCTGTAGTGCACTACTTTAGACCAGGGTCTATAGGGTAGTAGTGCACTACTTTAGACCAGGGTCTATAGGGTAGTAGTGCACTACTTTAGACCAGGGTCTATAGGGTAGCAGGGCACTACTTTAGACCAGGGTCTATAGGGCTGTAGTGCACTACTTTAGACCAGGGTCTATAGGGCTGTAGTGCACTACTTTAGACCAGGGTCTATAGGGTAGTAGTGCACTACTTTAGACCAGGGTCTATAGGGTAGTAGTGCACTACTTTAGACCAGGGTCTATAGGGTAGTAGTGCACTACTTTAGACCAGGGTCTATAGGGTAATAGTGCACTACTTTAGACCAGGGTCTATAGGGTAATAGTGCACTACTTTAGACCAGGGTCTATAGGGTAGTTGGCACTACTTTAGACCAGGGTCTATAGGGTAGTAGTGCACTACTTTAGACCAGGGTCTATAGGGTAGTAGGGCACTACTTTAGACCAGGGTCTATAGGGTAGTAGTGCACTACTTTAGACCAGGATCTATAGGGTAGTAGTGCACTACTTTAGACCAGGGTCTATAGGGTAGTAGTGCACTACTTTAGACCAGGGTCTATAGGGTAGTAGGGCACTACTTTAGACCAGGGTCTATAGGGTAGTAGGGCACTACTTTAGACCAGGGTCTATAGGGTAGTAGTGCACTACTTTAGACCAGGATCTATAGGGTAGTAGTGCACTACTTTAGACCAGGGTCTATAGGGTAGTAGTGCACTACTTTAGACCAGGGTCTATAGGGTAATAGTGCACTACTTTAGACCAGGGTCTATAGGGTAATAGTGCACTACTTTAGACCAGGGTCTATAGGGTAGTTGGCACTACTTTAGACCAGGGTCTATAGGGTAGTAGTGCACTACTTTAGACCAGGGTCTATAGGGTAGTAGTGCACTACTTTAGACCAGGGTCTATAGGGTAGTAGTGCACTACTTTATACCAGGGTCTATAGGGTAGTAGTGCACTACTTTAGACCAGGGTCTATAGGGTAGTAGTGCACTACTTTAGACCAGGGTCTATAGGGTAATAGTGCACTACTTTAGACCAGGGTCTATAGGGTAATAGTGCACTACTTTAGACCAGGGTCTATAGGGTAGTTGGCACTACTTTAGACCAGGGTCTATAGGGTAGTAGTGCACTACTTTAGACCAGGGTCTATAGGGTAGTAGTGCACTACTTTAGACCAGGGTCTATAGGGTAGTAGTGCACTACTTTAGACCAGGGTCTATAGGGTAGTAATGCAGTACTTTAGACAAGGGTCTATAGGGTAATAGTGCACTACTTTAGACCAGGGTCTATAGGGTAGTAGTGCACTACTTTAGACCAGGGTCTATAGGGTAGTAGTGCACTACTTTAGACCAGGGTCTATAGGGTAGTAGTGCACTACTTTAGACCAGGGTCTATAGGGTAGTAGTGCACTACTTTAGACCAGGGTCTATAGGGTAGTAGTGCACTACTTTAGACCAGGGTCTATAGGGTAGTAGTGCACTACTTTAGACCAGGGACCAGGGTCTATAGGGTAGTAGTGCACTACTTTAGACCAGGGTCTATAGGGTAGTAGTGCACTACTTTAGACCAGGGTCTATAGGGTAGTAGTGCACTACTTTAGACCAGGGTCTATAGGGTAGTAGTGCACTACTTTAGACCAGGGTCTATAGGGTAGTAGTGCACTACTTTAGACCAGGGTCTATAGGGTAGTAGGGCACTACTTTAGACCAGGGTCTATAGGGTAGTAGTGCACTACTTTAGACCAGGGTCTATAGGGTAGTAGTGCACTACTTTAGACCAGGGTCTATAGGGTAGTAGTGCACTACTTTAGACCAGGGTCTATAGGGTAGTAGTGCACTACTTTAGACCAGGGTCTATAGGGTAATAGTCCACTACTTTAGACCACTATAGGGTAGTAGTGCCCTACTTTAGACCAGGGTCTATAGGGTAGTAGTGCACTACTTTACACCAGGGACTATAGGGTAGTAGTAGTGCACTACTTTAGACCACTATAGGGTAGTAGTGCACTACTTTAGACCAGGGTCTATAGGGTAGTAGTGCACTACTTTAGACCAGGGTCTATAGGGTAGTAGTGCACTACTTTAGACCAGGGTCTATAGGGTAGTAGTGCACTACTTTAGACCAGGGTCTATAGGGTAGTAGGGCACTACTTTAGACCAGGGTCTATAGGGTAGTAGTGCACTACTTTAGACCAGGGTCTATAGGGTAGTAGGGCACTACTTTAGACCAGTGTCTATAGGGTAGTAGTGCACTACTTTAGACCAGGGTCTATAGGGAGCGTAGTAGTGCACTACTTTAGACCAGGGTCTATAGGGAGCGTAGTAGTGCACTACTTTAGACCAGGGTCTATATGGTAGTAGGGCACTACTTTAGACCAGGGTCTATAGGGTAGTAGTGCACTACTTTAGACCAGGGTCTATAGGGAGCGTTGTAGTGCACTACTTTAGACCAGGGTCTATAGGGAGCGTAGTAGTGCACTACTTTAGACCAGGGTCTATAGGGAGCGTAGTAGTGCACTACTTTAGACCAGGGTCTATAGGGTAGTAGTGCACTACTTTAGACCAGGGTCTATAGGGTAGTAGTGCACTACTTTAGACCAGGGTCTATGGGGTGCACTACTTTAGACCAGGGTCAGGTAGTTGGCACTAGACCAGGGTCTATAGGGTAGTAGTGCACTACTTTAGACCAGGGTCTATAGGGTAGTAGTGCACTACTTTAGACCAGGGTCTATAGGGTAGTAGTGCACTACTTTAGACCAGGGTCTATAGGGTAGTAGTGCACTACTTTAGACCAGGGTCTATAGGGTAGTAGTGCACTACTTTAGACCAGGGTCTATAGGGTAGTAGTGCACTACTTTAGACCAGGGTCTATAGGGTAGTAGTGCACTACTTTAGACCAGGGTCTATAGGGTAGTAGTGCACTACTTTAGACCAGGGTCTATAGGGTAGTAGTGCACTACTTTAGACCAGGGTCTATAGGGTAGTAGTGCACTACTTTAGACCAGGGTCTATAGGGTAGTAGTGCACTACTTTAGACCAGGGTCTATAGTAGTGCACTACTTTAGACCAGGGTCTATAGGGTAGTAGTGCACTACTTTAGACCAGGGTCTATAGGGTAGTAGTGCACTACTTTAGACCAGGGTCTATAGGGTAGTAGTGCACTACTTTAGACCAGGTCTATAGGGTAGTAGTGCACTACTTTAGACCAGGGTCTATAGGGTAGTAGTGCACTACTTTAGACCAGGGTCTATAGGGACCAGGGTCTATAGGGTAGTACTACTTTAGACCAGGGTCTATAGGGTAGTAGTGCACTACTTTAGACCAGGGTCTATAGGGTAGTAGTGCACTACTTTAGACCAGGGTCTATAGGGTAATAGTGCACTACTTTAGACCAGGGTCTATACTACTTTAGACCAGGGTCAGTAGGTACTTTAGACCAGGGTCTAGGGTAGTAGTGCACTACTTTAGACCAGGGTCTATAGGGTAGTAATGCACTACTTTAGACCAGGGTCTATAGGGTAATAGTGCACTACTTTAGACCAGGGTCTATAGGGTAGTAGGGCACTACTTTCGACCAGGGTCTATAGGGTAGTAGTGCACTACTTTAGACCAGGGTCTATAGGGTAGTAGTGCACTACTTTAGACCAGGGTCATAGGGTAGTAGGGCACTACTTTAGACCAGGGTCTATAGGGTAGTAGTGCACTACTTTAGACCAGGGTCTATAGGGTAGTAGTGCACTACTTTAGACCAGGGTCTATAGGGTAGTAGTGCACTACTTTAGACCAGGGTCCTATGGAGGTCTACACTCTCGAGAACAAAAGGGTTCCAAAAAGGGGGTTCTTCAGTTGTCCCCTCGGAGAACCTTTTTGCTTCCTGGTAGACCCTCTGTGGAAAGGGTTCTACATGGAACTGACAAGGGTTCTATCTGGAACTCAAAATAGTTATTCAAAAACGGGTTCTCCTATGCAAACAGCTGAAGAACACGTTTAGGTTCTAAGTAGCACTTCTAAGAGCGTATGACTTGCTGTTCAACGTGGATTCCCACGACTGGAAGCCCGATTCTTAATAACTCAATTAAAAACGCTACAAACACAAACAACAAGGCAATGCATGTGCAGGCTACAGTAGGTAATCAGGATGTCTGTGCCTTACTCTCAGGGACATCTGACATTTGTTTTGTGGCTTTTAAAGATGGCCTCGCTGAGGAATTACTTCTGGTCTGGAAAACCACTCTGATGTATTGGACATGTGTGGTGTGATATGTCCCTCTCTCCGTGTGTGTGTGTTTGTGTGTGCGTGTGTGTGTGTGTGTGTGTGTGTGTGTGTGTGTGTGTGTGTGTGTGTGTGTGTGTGTGTGTGTGTGTGTGTGTGTGTGTGTGTGTGTGTGTGTGTGTGTGTGTGTGTGTGTGTCACACGCACTGAGATACAAACACACACACACAACATTCTAGCAAGGGTTTGCATAATCTCAAACACCTATATGAGTGATTTAGATACCGACTCCACATCACTCTTCCCGTGACCGTCAATGTTATTTTGTATTTTTTAATGAATGGGTCGGAGCGCGCGTTCATCCGGTTATATCCGGCTGGCTGAACGAAACTAAAGCCTCGCGCCCACCTGTCGCTGTGACACACGAATAGAAAACCCACCCGGCGACAAGTCATGCAGGAATACGATAAACCACAGTCTGCAGCTAAATATGCTGCGGTGGTGAAATACGTGGAGAAAAAAACGAGAGAGAGAGAGAGAGAGACAAATATAGTCAAATAAATACTATTGAGTGTCTTTGACATCGGTGTTAAAGTGTGTTGCACCAAATATGATTGCAGCCACGCAAGTATCCTTGCCTGTCTGCAAAATCAAACTGCGTTCGCGGTTGATCTTTAAAAAAAATAGGTAAAGTTTGTGACTGACACGGCATTGCCCAGTTTATATAGGAATAAACAAAAAGAACATTGAAATGCATTAATCCAGAATAAAATAGGTCTGGTAAAAATGAAAACATTGCAAACCTTATGCGGGGCTCGAAGTAGCCGGTGGACTCCTGCTATCTGATTGATCAGAGGGATATCTTCTCGGAACGTGTAGTGCGGTGGTCGGGTCGGCTCCGGGAAATTGGTGCTGTTGAACGGATCGGTATCGTCTAAGAACTGAACCCTGCAGACAAACGTAGCCATGATATATCCATCCAAGAGGCTCCTCCGATGAGGGGGAAACTAACCGAGGTTAATGATTAGATCCGTTGCCTAGCAAGGAGCACTGTCTCTCCTGCTGCCTGTAACAACAAACAAACAAAAACAGCAGGTTGTCAAGTTTGATCAGCTCTCTGGTTGGGTGGGCTACTATAATCAGACTTCTCGTGAAATCTGGTTGGACCGGTATAAGAAACTGTTTTGGTTCGCTGGTTGGTTAGTGCGGTCTATAGGGAGAACCGATTTGTCCTGTTTACTCTGCTCTGTGACGGTGTCACTGTGGAGTCGCTACTGGCTCACAGCAGGTGGCCAATGACACGAGAGGCTGGCAAGGTGCTGGCGAGAGAGAGAGACAACCAGCGAATAACAAACACCATTGTAAATACAACCTATATTTATGTTTATTTTTTCCCCAGTTTGTACTTTAACTATTTGCACATCGTTACGACACTGTATATAGACATAATATGAGATGTGAAATGTCTTTATTCTTTAGGAACTTCTCTGAGTGTAATGTTTACTGTTTATTTCACTTTTGTTTATTATCTATTTCACTTGCTTTGGCAATGTAAACACATGTAAAGCCACTTAATATTGTAATTGAATTGAGAGCGAAGGATAGTGAATTGAATTGAGAGAGAGCTTAGTCTGTATGGGTCAGCCGATATGTCGTCTAGATGGAGAGCAAATCCATCCCCCTGCGACCCCCCTCCCCTCCTCTTCTCCCCTCGGCATTAGCGCAACTGTGAGGACTACGTCCGATTTCAAAGCAAATTGCGACCTCTTCTGGTATACTGTTGATCATGCATCAGAACCGAAGAAGTGCACTGCTCTAATCCAATCTAACAAACAATGAGGTAGTCTATTTACGTCGAAGCCAAGGCCCTTCAAAGGAAGGTGTTTACAGTTTTCAAGAAGTGTGAGAAGTATGTTAACTAAGTAGTGAAAATATATTAAACCTGGGCTCAGGGGTATCCAGGATGGTGCTGCAGAGGTGGATAGCTGCCATCTTACGGGTTTCTGACCAAATCTGTGTGGGTTTTTTTTACGCTGATCTCAAAAATCATGGATATTAATGTAAACAGTATGGATATTAATGTATACAGTATGGATATTAATGTCAACAGTATGGATATTAATGTAAACAGTATGGATATTAATGTGAACAGTATGGATATTAATGTAAACAGTATGGATATTAATGTAAACAGTATGGATATTAATGTAAACAGCATTCAGTATGGATATTAATGTAAACAGTATGGATATTAATGTAAACAGTATGGATATTAATGTAAACAGCATTCAGTATGGATATTAATGTAAACAGTATGGATATTAATGTAAACAGTATGGATATTAATGTAAACAGCATTCAGTATGGATATTAATGTAAACAGTATGGATATTAATGTAAACAGCATTCAGCATGGATATTAATGTAAACAGTATGGATATTAATGTAAACAGTATGGATATTAATGTAAACAGTATGGATATTAATGTAAACAATATGGATATTAATGTAAACAGCATGGATATTAATGTAAACAGCATTCAGTATGGATATTAATGTAAACAGTATTCAGTATGGATATTAATGTAAACAGTATGGATATTAATGTAAACAGTATGGATATTAATGTAAACAGCATGGATATTAATGTAAACAGTATGGATATTAATGTAAACAGTATGGATATTAATGTAAACAGCATGGATATTAATGTAAACAGCATTCAGTATGGATATTAATGTAAACAGTATGGATATTAATGTAAACAGTATGGATATTAATGTAAACAGTATGGATATTAATGTAAACAGCATGGATATTAATGTAAACAGTATGGATATTAATGTAAACAGCATGGATATTAATATAAACAGCATTCAGTATGGATATTAATGTAAACAGTATGGATATTAATGTAAACAGTATGGATATTAATGTAAACAGCATGGATATTAATGTAAACAGTATGGATATTAATGTAAACAGCATTCAGTATGGATATTAATGTAAACAGTATGGATATTAATGTAAACAGCATTCAGTATGGATATAAATGTAAACAGTATGGATATTAATGTAAACAGTATGAATATTAATGTAAACAGCATTCAGTATGGATATTAATGTGAACAGCATTCAGTATGGATATTAATGTAAACAGTATGGATATTAATGTAAACAGCATTCAGTATGGATATTAATGTAAACAGTATGGATATGAATGTAAACAGCATGGATATTAATGTAAACAGCATTCAGTATGGATATTAATGTAAACAGTATGGATATTAATGTAAACAGCATTCAGTATGGATATTAATGTAAACAGTATGGATATTGAATGTAAACAGCATGGATATTAATGTAAACAGCATTCAGTATGGATATTAATGTAAATTCAGTATGGATATTAATGTAAACAGCATGGATATTAATGTAAACAGTATGGATATTAATGTAAACAGTATGGATATTAATGTAAACAGCATGGATATTAATGTAAGCATTCAGTATGGATATTAATGTAAACAGTATGGATATTAATGTAAACAGTATGGATATTAATGTAAACAGCATTCAGTATGGATATTAATGTAAACAGTATGGATATTAATGTAAAAGCATTCAGTATGGATATTAATGTAAACAGTATGGATATTAATGTAAACAGTATGGATATTAATGTAAACAGTATGGATATTAATGTAAACAGCATTCAGTATGGATATTAATGTAAACAGTATGGATATTAATGTAAACAGTATGGATATTAATGTAAACAGTATGGATATTAATGTAAACAGTATGGATATTAATGTAAACAGCATGGATATTAATGTAAACAGCATTCAGTATGGATATTAATGTAAACAGTATGGATATTAATGTAAACAGTATGGATATTAATGTAAACAGCATGGATATTAATGTAAACAGTATGGATATTAATGTAAACAGCATTCAGTATGGATATTAATGTAAACAGTATGGATATTAATGTAAACAGCATTCAGTATGGATATTAATGTAAACAGTATGGATATTAATGTAAACAGTATGGATATTAATGTAAACAGCATTCAGTATGGATATTAATGTAAACAGCATTCAGTATGGATATTAATGTAAACAGTATGGATATTAATGTAAACAGCATTCAGTATGGATATTAATGTAAACAGTATGGATATGAATGTAAACAGCATGGATATTAATGTAAACAGCATTCAGTATGGATATTAATGTAAACAGTATGGATATTAATGTAAACAGTATGGATATTAATGTAAACAGCATGGATATTAATGTAAACAGCATTCAGTATGGATATTAATGTGAACAGTATGGATATTAATGTAAACAGTATGGATATTAATGTAAACAGCATGGATATTAATGTAAACAGTATGGATATTAATGTAAACAGTATGGATATTAATGTAAACAGCATTCAGTATGGATATTAATGTAAACAGTATGGATATTAATGTAAACAGCATTCAGTATGGATATTAATGTAAACAGTATGGATATTAATGTAAACAGCATGGATATTCATGTAAACAGTATGGATATTAATGTAAACAGCATTCAGTATGGATATTAATGTAAACAGTATGGATATTAATGTAAACAGCATTCAGTATGGATATTAATGTAAACAGCATGGATATTAATGTAAACAGCATGGATAGTAATGTAAACAGTATGGATATGAATGTAAACAGTATGGATATTAATGTAAACAGTATGGATATTAATGTAAAACGTATGGATATTAATGTAAACAGCATTCAGTATGGATATTAATGTAAACAGCATGGATATTAATGTAAACAGTATGGATATTAATGTAAACAGCATTCAGTATGGATATCAATGTAAACAGCATTCAGTATGGATGTCAATGTAAACAGCATTCAGTATGGTCCCATTTAGACCACTGGCAAGGTACGATACCAGGTGTCTTCGGGTTGCACTCAGATAGGATTCTAGACCTAATTCAAAAGTCTTTTCCACAATATCAAATTGAAGTTTATTTAAAGTGCATTTAGCAACACATATTACATTAAAACAATAACACATTACATTAAAACAACAACACATTACATTAAAACAAAACACATTACATTAAAACAACACACATTACATTAAAACAATAACACATTACATTAAAACAACACACATTACATTACAACAACACACATTACAACACACATTACATTAAAACAACACACATTACAACAACACACATTACAACAACACACATTACATTAAAACAACACATATTACATTAAAACAACACACATTACATTACAACAACACACATTACAACAACACACATTACATTACAACAACACACATTACATTACAACAACACACATTACATTAAACAACACACATTACATTACAACAACACACATTACATTACAACAACACACATTACATTACAACAACACACATTACATTACAACAACACACATTACAACAACACACATTACATTAAAACAACACATATTACATTAAAACAACACACATTACATTAAAACAACACATATTACATTAAAACAACACACATTACATTACAACAACACACATTACATTACAACAACACACATGACATTACAACAACACACATTACAACAACACACATTACATTACAACAACACACATTACATTACAACAACACACATTACATTACAACAACACACATTACAACAACACACATTACATTACAACCATACACATTACATTACAACAACACACATTACATTACAACAACACACATTACATTACAACAACACACATTACATTACAACAACACACATTACAACAACACACATTACATTAAAACAACACACATTACATTAAAACAACACATATTACATTAAAACAACACACATTACATTACAACAACACACATTACATTACAACAACACACATTACATTACAACAACACACATTACATTAAACAACACACATTACAACAACACACATTACATTACAACAACACACATTACATTACAACAACACACATTACATTACAACAACACACATTACATTACAACAACACACATTACATTACAACAACACACATTACATTACAACAACACACATTACAACAACACATATTACATTAAAACAACACACATTACATTAAAACAACACACATTACATTACAACAACACACATTACAACAACACACATTACAACAACACACATTACATTAAAACAACACACATTACAACAACACACATTACAACAACACACATTACATTAAAACAACACACATTACATTAAAACAATAACACATTACATTAAAACAACACACATTACATTACAACAACACACATTACATTAAAACAACACACATTACATTACAACAACACACATTACATTAAAACAAAACACATTACATTAAAACAACACACATTACATTAAAACAACACACATTACATTAAAACAACACACATTACATTAAAACAACAGACATTACATTAAAACAACACACATTACATTAAAACAACAGACATTACATTAAAACAACACACATTACATTACAACAACACACATTACATTAAAACAATAACACATTACATTAAAACAACACACATTACATTAAAACAACACACATTACATTAAAACAACACACATTACATTACAACAACACACATTACATTAAAACAATAACACATTACATTAAAACAACACACATTACATTAAAACAACACACATTACATTAAAACAACACACATTACATTAAAACAACACACATTACATTAAAACAACACACATTACATTACAACAACACACATTACATTACAACAACACACATTACATTACAACAACACACATTACATTAAAACAACACACATTACATTAAAACAACACACATTACATTAAAACAATAATACATTAAAACAACACACATTACATTACAACAACACACATTACATTAAAACAACACACATTACATTACAACAACACACATTACATTAAAACAACAGACATTACATTACAACAACACACATTACATTAAAACAACACACATTACATTAAAACAACACACATTACATTAAAACAACACACATTACATTAAAACAATAACACATTACATTAAAACAACACACATTACATTAAAACAACACACATTACATTAAAACAACACACATTACATTAAAACAATAACACATTACATTAAAACAACACACATTACATTAAAACAATAACACATTGCATTAAAACAACACACATTACATTAAAACAACACACATTACATTAAAACAACACACATTACAACAACACACATTACATTAAAACAATAACACATTACATTAAAACAACACACATTACATTAAAACAACACACATTACAACACACATTACATTAAAACAACACACATTACAACACACATTACATTAAAACAACACACATTACAACAACACACATTACATTAAAACAATAACACATTACATTAAAACAACACACATTACATTAAAACAACACACATTACAAAACACATTACATTAAAACAACACACATTACAACAACACACATTACATTAAAACAACACACATTACATTAAAACAACACACATTACATTAAAACAACACACATTACATTACAACAACACACATTACATTAAAACAACACACATGACATTAAAACAACAGACATTACATTACAACAACACACATTACATTAAAACAATAACACATTACATTAAAACAACACACATTACATTAAAACAACACACATTACAAAACACATTACATTAAAACAACACACATTACAACAACACACATTACATTAAAACAACACACATTACATTACAACAACACACATTACATTACAACAACACACATTACATTAAAACAACACACATTACATTAAAACAACACACATTACATTAAAACAACACACATTACATTAAAACAACACACATTACATTAAAACAACACACATTACATTAAAACAACACACATACATCCAAACAATAATACAAGAACATATAAAGCAACAAAATAAAGCCAGATATTTAAAGCCCGGCTTAAAAGGTAGGCTTTTAAAAGTGATTTAAAATCCTTCATGGTGTCTGCCCCCTTTTGACAGGGCAAGCTGTTCCACAACGGAGGAGCCATAGACCAACACCATGGACCAACACCATGGACCAACACCATGGACCAACACCACCATGGACCAACACCACCATGGACCAACACCACCATGGACCAACACCATAGACCAACACCACCATAGACCAACACCACCATGGACCAACACCACCATGGACCAACACCACCATAGACCAACACCACCATAGACCAACACCACCATGGACCAACACCACCATGGACCAACACCACCATAGACCAACACCACCATGGACCAACACCATAGACCAACACCACCATAGACCAACACCACCATAGACCAACACCACCATGGACCAACACCACCATGGACCAACACCACCATGGACCAACACCATGGACCAACACCACCATAGACCAACACCACCATAGACCAACACCACCATAGACCAACACCACCATGGACCAACACCACCATGGACCAACACCACCATGGACCAACACCACCATGGACCAACACCACCATAGACCAACACCACCATGGACCAACACCATAGACCAACACCACCATAGACCAACACCACCATGGACCAACACCATGGACCAACACCACCATAGACCAACACCACCATAGACCAACACCACCATGGACCAACACCACCATAGACCAACACCACCATGGACCAACACCACCATGGACCAACACCACCATAGACCAACACCACCATGGACCAACACCACCATGGACCAACACCATAGACCAACACCACCATGGACCAACACCATAGACCAACACCACCATGGACCAACACCATAGACCAACACCACCATGGACCAACACCACCATGGACCAACACCACCATGGACCAACACCATAGACCAACACCACCATAGACCAACACCACCATAGACCAACACCACCATAGACCAACACCACCATGGACCAACACCACCATGGACCAACACCACCATAGACCAACACCACCATAGACCAACACCACCATAGACCAACACCACCATGGACCAACACCACCATGGACCAACACCACCATGGACCAACACCACCATGGACCAACACCACCATAGACCAACACCACCATGGACCAACACCACCATAGACCAACACCACCATAGACCAACACCACCATAGACCAACACCACCATAGACCAACACCACCATGGACCAACACCACCATGGACCAACACCACCATGGACCAACACCATGGACCAACACCACCATAGACCAACACCACCATAGACCAACACCACCATAGACCAACACCACCATGGACCAACACCACCATAGACCAACACCACCATGGACCAACACCATGGACCAACACCACCATGGACCAACACCACCATGGACCACCACCATGGACCAACACCACCATAGACCAACACCACCATGGACCAACACCACCATGGACCAACACCATAGACCAACACCACCATAGACCAACACCACCATAGACCAACACCACCATAGACCAACACCACCATGGACCAACACCACCATGGACCAACACCACCATGGACCAACACCACCATAGACCAACACCACCATAGACCAACACCACCATAGACCAACACCACCATGGACCAACACCACCATGGACCAACACCACCATGGACCAACACCACCATGGACCAACACCACCATAGACCAACACCACCATGGACCAACACCACCATGGACCAACACCACCATGGACCAACACCACCATGGACCAACACCACCATAGACCAACACCACCATAGACCAACACCATAGACCATGGACCAACCACCATGGACCAACACCACCATGGACCAACACCACCATGGACCAACACCACCATGGACCAACACCACCAATGACCAACACCACCATGGACCAACACCACCATGGACCAACACCATAGACCAACACCACCATGGACCAACACCACCATAGACCAACACCACCATGGACCAACACCACAAACCAACACCACCACGGACCAACACCACCATAGACCAACACCACCATGGACCAACACCACCATGGACCAACACCACCATGGACCAACACCACCATGGACCAACACCACCATAGACCAACACCATGGACCAACACCACCATGGACCAACACCACCATAGACCAACACCACCATGGACCAACACCACCATGGACCAACACCACCATAGACCAACACCATGGACCAACACCACCATGGACCAACACCACCATGGACCAACACCACCATAGACCAACACCACCATGGACCAACACCACCATGGACCAACACCACCATAGACCAACACCATAGACCAACACCACCATAGACCAACACCACCATGGACCAACACCACCATAGACCAACACCACCATAGACCAACACCATAGACCAACACCACCATGGACCAACACCACCATAGACCAACACCACCATGGACCAACACCACCATAGACCAACACCACCATAGACCAACACCACCATGGACCAACACCACTATAGACCAACACCACCATAGAACAACACCACCATGGACCAACACCATGGACCAACACCACCATAGACCAACACCACCATGGACCAACACCACCATAGACCAACACCACCATGGACCAACACCATAGACCAACACCACCATGGACCAACACCACCATGGACCAACACCACCATGGACCAACACCACCATGGACCAACACCACCATAGACCAACACCATGGACCAACACCACCATGGACCAACACCACCATAGACCAACACCACCATAGACCAACACCACCATAGACCAACACCATGGACCAACACCACCATAGACCAACACCACCATAGACCAACACCACCATGGACCAACACCACCATAGACCAACACCACCATAGACCAACACCATGGACCAACACCACCATAGACCAACACCACCATAGACCAACACCACCATAGACCAACACCACCATGGACCAACACCACCATAGACCAACACCATGGACCAACACCATAGACCAACACCACCATAGACCAACACCACCATAGACCAACACCACCATAGACCAACACCATGGACCAACACCATAGACCAACACCACCATAGACCAACACCACCATGGACCAACACCACCATGGACCACCACCATGGACCAACACCATAGACCAACACCACCATAGACCAACACCACCATAGACCAACACCATGGACCAACACCATAGACCAACACCACCATAGACCAACACCACCATGGACCAACACCACCATGGACCAACACCACCATGGACCAACACCATGGACCAACACCACCATAGACCAACACCACCATAGACCAACACCACCATAGACCAACACCACCATGGACCAACACCACCATGGACCAACACCACCATGGACCAACACCACCATGGACCAACACCATAGACCAACAACACCATAGACCAACACCACCATAGACCAACACCATGGACCAACACCACCATAGACCAACACCACCATAGACCAACACCATGGACCAACACCACCATAGACCAACACCACCATGGACCAACACCACCATGGACCAACACCACCATGGACCAACACCATAGACCAACAACACCATAGACCAACACCACCATAGACCAACACCACCATGGACCAACACCACCATGGACCAACACCACCATGGACCAACACCATGGACCAACACCACCATAGACCAACACCACCATAGACCAACACCACCATAGACCAACACCACCATGGACCAACACCACCATGGACCAACACCACCATGGACCAACACCACCATGGACCAACACCACCATAGACCAACACCACCATGGACCAACACCATAGACCAACACCACCATAGACCAACACCACCATGGACCAACACCATGGACCAACACCACCATAGACCAACACCACCATAGACCAACACCACCATAGACCAACACCACCATGGACCAACACCACCATAGACCAACACCACCATGGACCAACACCACCATAGACCAACACCACCATAGACCAACACCACCATGGACCAACACCACCATGGACCAACACCATAGACCAACACCACCATGGACCAACACCATAGACCAACACCACCATGGACCAACACCACCATGGACCAACACCACCATGGACCAACACCATAGACCAACACCACCATAGACCAACACCACCATAGACCAACACCACCATAGACCAACACCACCATGGACCAACACCACCATGGACCAACACCACCATAGACCAACACCACCATAGACCAACACCACCATAGACCAACACCACCATGGACCAACACCACCATGGACCAACACCACCATGGACCAACACCACCATAGACCAACACCACCATAGACCAACACCACCATGGACCAACACCACCATAGACCAACACCACCATAGACCAACACCACCATAGACCAAAACCACCATAGACCAACACCACCATAGACCAACACCACCATGGACCAACACCACCATGGACCAACACCACCATGGACCAACACCATGGACCAACACCACCATAGACCAACACCACCATAGACCAACACCACCATAGACCAACACCACCATAGACCAACACCACCATGGACCAACACCACCATAGACCAACACCACCATGGACCAACACCATGGACCAACACCACCATGGACCAACACCACCATGGACCACCACCATGGACCAACACCACCATAGACCAACACCACCATGGACCAACACCACCATGGACCAACACCATAGACCAACACCACCATAGACCAACACCACCATAGACCAACACCACCATAGACCAACACCACCATGGACCAACACCACCATGGACCAACACCACCATGGACCAACACCACCATGGACCAACACCACCATGGACCAACACCACCATAGACCAACACCACCATAGACCAACACCACCATAGACCAACACCACCATGGACCAACACCACCATGGACCAACACCACCATGGACCAACACCACCATGGACCAACACCACCATGGACCAACACCACCATGGACCAACACCACCATAGACCAACACCACCATGGACCAACACCACCATGGACCAACACCACCATAGACCAACACCACCATAGACCAACACCATAGACCAACACCACCATGGACCAACACCACCATAGACCAACACCACCATGGACCAACACCACCATGGACCAACACCACCAATGACCAACACCACCATGGACCAACACCACCATGGACCAACACCATAGACCAACACCACCATGGACCAACACCACCATAGACCAACACCACCATGGACCAACACCATAGACCAACACCACCATGGACCAACACCACCATAGACCAACACCACCATGGACCAACACCACCATGGACCAACACCACCATGGACCAACACCACCATGGACCAACACCACCATAGACCAACACCATGGACCAACACCACCATGGACCAACACCACCATAGACCAACACCACCATGGACCAACACCACCATGGACCAACACCACCATAGACCAACACCATGGACCAACACCACCATGGACCAACACCACCATGGACCAACACCACCATAGACCAACACCACCATGGACCAACACCACCATGGACCAACACCACCATAGACCAACACCATAGACCAACACCACCATAGACCAACACCATCATGGACCAACACCACCATAGACCAACACCACCATAGACCAACACCATAGACCAACACCACCATGGACCAACACCACCATAGACCAACACCACCATGGACCAACACCACCATAGACCAACACCACCATAGACCAACACCACCATAGACCAACACCACCATAGACCAACACCACTATAGACCAACACCACCATAGACCAACACCACCATGGACCAACACCACTATAGACCAACACCACCATAGAACAACACCACCATGGACCAACACCATGGACCAACACCACCATAGACCAACACCACCATGGACCAACACCACCATAGACCAACACCACCATGGACCAACACCATAGACCAACACCACCATGGACCAACACCACCATGGACCAACACCACCATGGACCAACACCACCATGGACCAACACCACCATAGACCAACACCATGGACCAACACCACCATAGACCAACACCACCATAGACCAACACCACCATAGACCAACACCACCATAGACCAACACCACCATAGACCAACACCACCATAGACCAACACCATGGACCAACACCACCATAGACCAACACCACCATAGACCAACACCACCATGGACCAACACCATAGACCAACACCACCATAGACCAACACCACCATGGACCAACACCACCATAGACCAACACCATGGACCAACACCATAGACCAACACCACCATAGACCAACACCACCATAGACCAACACCACCATAGACCAACACCATGGACCAACACCATAGACCAACACCACCATAGACCAACACCACCATGGACCAACACCACCATGGACCACCACCATGGACCAACACCATAGACCAACACCACCATAGACCAACACCACCATAGACCAACACCATGGACCAACACCACCATAGACCAACACCACCATGGACCAACACCACCATAGACCAACACCACCATAGACCAACACCATGGACCAACACCACCATAGACCAACACCACCATAGACCAACACCATAGACCAACACCATAGACCAACACCACCATAGACCAACACCACCATGGACCAACACCACCATGGACCACCACCATGGACCAACACCACCATGGACCACCACCATGGACCAACACCACCATGGACCAACACCACCATAGACCAACACCACCATAGACCAACACCACCATGGACCAACACCACCATGGACCACCACCATGGACCAACACCACCATGGACCAACACCACCATGGACCAACACCACCATAGACCAACACCACCATAGACCAACACCACCATAGACCAACACCACCATAGACCAACACCATAGACCAACACCACCATAGACCAACACCACCATGGACCAACACCACCATAGACCAACACCACCATGGACCAACACCACCATAGACCAACACCACCATAGACCAACACCACCATAGACCAACACCACCATAGACCAACACCACTATAGACCAACACCACCATAGACCAACACCACCATGGACCAACACCACTATAGACCAACACCACCATAGAACAACACCACCATGGACCAACACCATGGACCAACACCACCATAGACCAACACCACCATGGACCAACACCACCATAGACCAACACCACCATGGACCAACACCATAGACCAACACCACCATGGACCAACACCACCATGGACCAACACCACCATGGACCAACACCACCATGGACCAACACCACCATAGACCAACACCATGGACCAACACCACCATAGACCAACACCACCATAGACCAACACCACCATAGACCAACACCACCATAGACCAACACCACCATAGACCAACACCACCATAGACCAACACCATGGACCAACACCACCATAGACCAACACCACCATAGACCAACACCACCATGGACCAACACCATAGACCAACACCACCATAGACCAACACCACCATGGACCAACACCACCATAGACCAACACCATGGACCAACACCATAGACCAACACCACCATAGACCAACACCACCATAGACCAACACCACCATAGACCAACACCATGGACCAACACCATAGACCAACACCACCATAGACCAACACCACCATGGACCAACACCACCATGGACCACCACCATGGACCAACACCATAGACCAACACCACCATAGACCAACACCACCATAGACCAACACCATGGACCAACACCATAGACCAACACCACCATAGACCAACACCATGGACCAACACCACCATAGACCAACACCACCATAGACCAACACCATAGACCAACACCATAGACCAACACCATAGACCAACACCACCATAGACCAACACCACCATGGACCAACACCACCATGGACCACCACCATGGACCAACACCACCATGGACCACCACCATGGACCAACACCACCATGGACCAACACCACCATAGACCAACACCACCATAGACCAACACCACCATGGACCAACACCACCATGGACCACCACCATGGACCAACACCACCATGGACCAACACCACCATGGACCAACACCACCATAGACCAACACCACCATAGACCAACACCACCATAGACCAACACCACCATAGACCAACACCATAGACCAACACCACCATAGACCAACACCACCATGGACCAACACCACCATGGACCAACACCACCATAGACCAACACCACCATGGACCAACACCACCATAGACCAACACCACCATGGACCAACACCACCATGGACCAACACCACCATAGACCAACACCACCATAAACCAACACCACCATAGACCAACACCATAGACCAACACCACCATGGACCAACACCACCATAGACCAACACCATAGACCAACACCACCATAGACCAACACCACCATGGACCAACACCACCATGGACCAACACCACCATGGACCAACACCACCATGGACCAACACCACCATGGACCAACACCACCATAGACCAACACCACCATAGACCAACACCACCATAGACCAACACCACTATAGACCAACACCACCATAGACCAACACCACCATAGACCAACACCACTATAGACCAACACCACCATAGACCAACACCACCATAGACCAACACCACCATAGACCAACACCACCATGGACCAACACCACCATAGACCAACACCACCATAGACCAACACCACCATAGACCAACACCACTATAGACCAACACCACCATAGACCAACACCACCATGGACCAACACCACCATGGACCAACACCATAGACCAACACCACCATGGACCAACACCACCATAGACCAACACCACCATAGACCAACACCACCATGGACCAACACCATGGACCAACACCACCATGGACCAACACCACCATAGACCAACACCACCATGGACCAACACCACCATGGACCAACACCATAGACCAACACCACCATGGACCAACACCACCATAGACCAACACCACCATAGACCAACACCACCATAGACCAACACCACTATAGACCAACACCACCATAGACCAACACCACCATGGACCAACACCACCATGGACCAACACCATAGACCAACACCACCATGGACCAACACCACCATAGACCAACACCACCATGGACCAACACCATGGACCAACACCACCATGGACCAACACCACCATGGACCAACACCACCATAGACCAACACCACCATGGACCAACACCACCATAGACCAACACCACCATGGACCAACACCACTATAGACCAACACCACCATAGACCAACACCACCATAGACCAACACCACCATAGACCAACACCACCATGGACCAACACCACCATGGACCACCACCATGGACCAACACCATGGACCAACACCACCATGGACCAACACCACCATGGACCACCACCATGGACCAACACCATGGACCAACACCACCATAGACCAACACCACCATAGACCAACACCACCATGGACCAACACCACCATGGACCACCACCATGGACCAACACCATGGACCAACACCACCATGGACCAACACCACCATGGACCAACACCATGGACCAACACCACCATAGACCAACACCATAGACCAACACCACCATAGACCAACACCATAGACCAACACCACCATGGACCAACACCATGGACCAACACCACCATAGACCAACACCACCATGGACCAACACCACCATAGACCAACACCATAGACCAACACCACCATGGACCAACACCACCATGGACCAACACCAGCATGGACCAACACCACCATGGACCAACACCACCATAGACCAACACCACCATGGACCAACACCACCATGGACCAACACCACCATGGACAAACACCACCATAGACCAACACCACCATGGACCAACACCACCATAGACCAACACCATGGACCAACACCATAGACCAACACCACCATAGACCAACACCACCATGGACCACCACCACCATGGACCAACACCACCATGGACCAACACCACCATAGACCAACACCATGGACCAACACCCCCATGGACCAACACCACCATAGACCAACACCACCATAGACCAACACCACCATAGACCAACACCATGGACCAACACCAGCATAGACCAACACCATAGACCAACACCACCATAGACCAACACCATAGACCAACACCACCATGGACCAACACCACCATGGACCAACACCACCATGGACCAACACCACCATGGACCAACACCACCATAGACCAACACCACCATGGACCAACACCACCATAGACCAACACCACCATGGACCAACACCACCATGGACCAACACCACCATGGACCAACACCATAGACCAACACCACCATAGACCAACACCACCATGGACCAACACCACCATAGACCAACACCACCATAGACCAACACCACCATAGACCAACACCACCATGGACCAACACCACCATGGACCAACACCACCATGGACCAACACCACCATGGACCAACACCATGGACCACCACCACCATAGACCAACACCACCATAGACCAACACCACCATGGACCAACACCACCATGGACCAACACCACCATGGACCAACACCATAGACCAACACCACCATGGACCAACACCACCATAGACCAACACCACCATGGACCAACACCACCATGGACCAACACCACCATGGACCAACACCATGGACCAACACCACCATAGACCAACACCACCATGGACCAACACCATAGACCAACACCACCATAGACCAACACCACCATGGACCAACACCATAGACCAACACCACCATGGACCAACACCACCATGGACCAACACCACCATAGACCAACACCACCATGGACCAACACCACCATGGACCAACACCATAGACCAACACCACCATGGACTAACACCACCATGGACCAACACCACCATAGACCAACACCACCGTAGACCAACACCACCATGGACCAACACCATAGACCAACACCACCATGGACCAACACCATAGACCAACACCATGGACTAACACCACCATAGACCAACACCACCATGGACCAACACCATAGACCAACACCATGGACCAACACCACCATAGACCAACACCACCATGGACCAACACCACCATAGACCAACACCATGGACCAACACCACCATAGACCAACACCACCATAGACCAACATCACCATAGACCAACACCACCATAGACCAACACCACCATGGACCAACACCACCATGGACCAACACCACCATGGACCACCACTATGGACCAACACCATGGACCAACACCTCCATGGACCAACACCACCATGGACCACCACCATGGACCAACACCATGGACCAACACCACCATAGACCAACACCACCATAGACCAACACCACCATGGACCAACACCACCATGGACCACCACCATGGACCAACACCATGGACCAACACCACCATGGACCAACACCACCATGGACCAACACCATGGACCAACACCACCATAGACCAACACCATAGACCAACACCACCATAGACCAACACCATAGACCAACACCACCATGGACCAACACCATGGACCAACACCACCATAGACCAACACCACCATGGACCAACACCACCATAGACCAACACCATAGACCAACACCACCATGGACCAACACCACCATGGACCAACACCATAGACCAACACCATGGACCAACACCACCATGGACCAACACCATGGACCAACACCACCATGGACCAACACCACCATGGACCAACACCACCATGGACCAACACCACCATGGACCAACACCACCATAGACCAACACCACCATGGACCAACACCACCATGGACCAACACCACCATGGACCAACACCACCATGGACCAACACCACCATGGACCAACACCACCATGGACCAACACCACCATGGACCACCACCACCATAGACCAACAACACCATGGACCAACACCACCATGGACCAACACCACCATGGACCAACACCACCATGGACCACCACCACCATAGACCAACAACACCATGGACCAACACCACCATGGACCAACACCACCATGGACCAACACCACCATAGACCAACACCACCATGGACCAACACCACCATGGACCAACACCATAGACCAACACCACCATGGACCAACACCATAGACCAACACCACCATAGACCAACACCACCATAGACCAACACCACCATAGACCAACACCACCATGGACCAACACCACCATGGACCAACACCACCATGGACCAACACCACCATAGACCAACACCACCATGGACCAACACCACCATAGACCAACACCACCATGGACCAACACCACCATAGACCAACACCACCATGGACCAACACCACCATAGACCAACACCACCATAGACCAACACCACCATAGACCAACACCACCATAGACCAACACCACTATAGACCAACACCACCATAGACCAACACCACCATGGACCAACACCACTATAGACCAACACCACCATAGACCAACACCACCATAGACCAACACCACCATGGACCAACACCACCATAGACCAACACCACCATAGACCAACACCACCATAGACCAACACCACCATGGACCAACACCACCATAGACCAACACCACCATAGACCAACACCACCATAGACCAACACCACCATGGACCAACACCACCATAGACCAACACCACCATGGACCAACACCACCATGGACTAACACCACCATAGACCAACACCATGGACTAACACCACCATAGACCAACACCACCATAGACCAACACCACCATAGACCAACACCACCATGGACCAACACCACCATGGACCAACACCACCATAGACCAACACCACCATAGACCAACACCACCATAGACCAACACCACCATAGACCAACACCACCATGGACCAACACCACCATAGACCAACACCACCATAGACCAACACCACCATGGACCAACACCACCATGGACCAACACCACCATAGACCAACACCACCATAGACCAACACCACCATGGACCAACACCACTATAGACCAACACCACCATAGAACAACACCACCATAGACCAACACCACCATAGACCAACACCACCATGGACCAACACCACCATGGACCAACACCATAGACCAACACCACCATAGACCAACACCACCATGGACCACCACCACCATGGACCAACACCACCATGGACCAACACCACCATGGACCAACACCATAGACCAACACCACCATGGACCAACACCATAGACCAACACCACCATGGACCAACACCACCATGGACCAACACCACCATGGACCAACACCATAGACCAACACCACCATGGACCAACACCATAGACCAACACCACCATGGACCAACACCACCATGGACCAACACCACCATGGACCAACACCACCATAGACCAACACCACCATGGACCAACACCATAGACCAACACCACCATGGACCAACACCATAGACCAACACCACCATGGACCAACACCACCATGGACCAACACCACCATGGACCAACACCATAGACCAACACCACCATGGACCAACACCATAGACCAACACCACCATGGACCAACACCACCATAGACCAACACCACCATGGACCAACACCACCATAGACCAACACCACCATAGACCAACACCATGGACTAACACCACCATGGACTAATACCACCATAGACCAACACCACCATGGACTAACACCATGGACTAACACCACCATGGATCAACACCATGGACCAACACCATGGACTAACACCACCATAGACCAACACCATGGACCAACACCATGGACTAACACCATGGACTAACACCACCAAGGACCAACACCATGGACCAACACCATGGACTAACACCATGAACTAGGGACTGTGGCCCTCCAGAAGGTGGTGAAGACGGCCCAGTATATCACTGGGAACATGACCCTCCAGCAGGTGGTGAAGACTGAGGGCAACATCACAGAAGGCAATTCTTCTTCTTCTTCAACAGGTTTAATAAGGACATAGAGTTCATGATAGGTTAACAGGGGCATAGGTCATAGGTCACAGGTCCAACATCTTCTGGCAGGTGGCCTGGAGGGTCATCAGCCCTTTTAAATCATCTTAGTAATCTTCGTCTTCGTCATCAAAGTCAGCTCCAACGTCATCTTCATCGCCCGGAATCGGGGGGCTGATCCAATGTCAGTTTGACCCTTCAGATTACAATGGACAGGAGAACACGGACAGGGGGGATCCTAGATCTACACTCCTACTCTGAGACACTTAATGAATGTGGGCCCAGTTATTTTACCCCCCACACACACAGAAGATAACCTATTGTATAACTGAACACTAGGTGGTGCTAGACCCCTTGCATTGAAACAGGAGCCTAAGGGCTCCTTGTCACATATAGTCACAGTACTTTATTCCCCAAGATATTAGTAGGAATAATTGATGGCATTTAGACAGCATTTATATAGCACCATTCCACTTGTCACAGCACTGTAAGGGGGAAAACTTCCCTCATCCACTACCACACTGCTTCTCATGGACATCTCTGTGTCTGCAGGCTGACTTCCCCACTCTGGAGGTGCTGGAGATACATGTCATCGTCTTTATCCTGGCAGGAATCCCCAGTCTGGAGGTGCCAGGCATGGCCATATTCAAACTCACCTAAGACATGCTGCTGCAAGAAAAATGTCTACAGAGCAGAGGTCAACACCGTCACTTCTGCCAGAGCAGAGGTCAACACTGTCTCTTCTGCCAGAGCAGAGGTCAACACCGTCTCTTCTGTCAGAGCAGAGGTCAACACCGTCTCTTCGGCCAGAGCAGAGGTCAACACCGTCACTTCTGCCAGAGCAGAGGTCAACACTGTCTCTTCTGCCAGAGCAGAGGTCAACACCGTCTCTTCTGTCAGAGCAGAGGTCAACACCGTCTCTTCGGCCAGAGCAGAGGTCAACACCGTCTCTTCGGCCAGAGCAGAGGTCAACACCGTCTCTTCTGTCAGAGCAGAGGTCAACACCGTCTCTTCTGTCAGAGCAGAGGTCAACACCGTCTCTTCTGCCAGAGCAGAGGTCAACACCGTCTCTTCTGCCAGAGCAGAGGTCAACACCGTCTCTTCTGTCTGAGCAGAGGTCAACACCGTCTCTTCTGCCAGAGCAGAGGTCAACACCGTCTCTTCTGCCAGAGCAGAGGTCAACACCGTCTCTTCTGTCTGAGCAGAGGTCAACACCGTCTCTTCTGTCAGAGCAGAGGTCAACACCGTCTCTTCTGTCAGAGCAGAGGTCAACACCGTCTCTTCTGCCAGAGCAGAGGTCAACACCGTCACTTCTGCCAGAGCAGAGGTCAACACCGTCTCTTCTGCCAGAGCAGAGGTCAACACCGTCTCTTCTGCCAGAGCAGAGGTCAACACTGTCTCTTCTGCCAGAGCAGAGGTCAACACCGTCTCTTCTGCCAGAGCAGAGGTCAACACCGTCTCTTCTGCCAGAGCAGAGGTCAACACCGTCTCTTCTGCCAGAGCAGAGGTCAACACCGTCTCTTCTGCCAGAGCAGAGGTCAACACTGTCTCTTCTGCCAGAGCAGAGGTCAACACCGTCTCTTCGGCCAGAGCAGAGGTCAACACCGTCTCTTCTGCCAGAGCAGAGGTCAACACCGTCTCTTCTGCCAGAGCAGAGGTCAACACTGTCCCTTCTGTCAGAGCAGAGGTCAACACCGTCTCTTCTGCCAGAGCAGAGGTCAACACCGTCTCTTCGGCCAGAGCAGAGGTCAACACCGTCTCTTCTGTCAGAGCAGAGGTCAACACAGTCTCTTCTGCCAGAGCAGAGGTCAACACAGTCTCTTCTGCCAGAGCAGAGGTCAACACCGTCTCTTCTGTCAGAGCAGAGGTCAACACAGTCTCTTCTGCCAGAGCAGAGGTCAACACCGTCTCTTCTGTCAGAGCAGAGGTCAACACTGTCTCTTCTGCCAGAGCAGAGGTCAACACCGTCTCTTCTGTCAGAGCAGAGGTCAGCACAGTCTCTTCTGCCAGAGCAGAGGTCAACACAGTCTCTTCTGCCAGAGCAGAGGTCAGCACAGTCTCTTCTGCCAGAGCAGAGGTCAGCACAGTCTCTTCTGCCAGAGCAGAGGTCAACACCGTCTCTTCTGTCAGAGCAGAGGTCAACACCGTCTCTTCGGCCAGAGCAGAGGTCAACACCGTCTCTTCTGTCAGAGCAGAGGTCAACACCGTCTCTTCTGTCAGAGCAGAGGTCAACACAGTCTCTTCTGTCAGAGCAGAGGTCAACACCGTCTCTTCTGTCAGAGCAGAGGTCAACACCGTCTCTTCTGCCAGAGCAGAGGTCAACACCGTATCTTCTGTCAGAGCAGAGGTCAACACAGTCTCTTCTGCCAGAGCAGAGGTCAACACCGTCACTTCTGCCAGAGCAGAGGTCAACACCGTCTCTTCTGTCAGAGCAGAGGTCAACACAGTCTCTTCTGTCAGAGCAGAGGTCAACACCGTCTCTTCTGCCAGAGCAGAGGTCAACACCGTCTCTTCTGTCAGAGCAGAGGTCAGCACAGTCTCTTCTGTCAGAGCAGAGGTCAGCACAGTCTCTTCTGTCAGAGCAGAGGTCAGCACAGTCTCTTCTGCCAGAGCAGAGGTCAACATACTTCGACATGCTGTTCACCAATCAGAGATGGCTTGGACATACTGGTCACCAATCAGAGATGGCTTCGACATACTGTTCACCAATCAGAGATGGCTTCGACATACTGTTCACCAATCAGAGATGGCTTCGACATACTGTTCACCAATCAGAGATGGCTTCGACATACTGTTCTCATGTGAAATGGCTAGCTAGTTAGCAGGGTGCGCGCTAATAGCGTTTCAATCGGTGACGTCACTCACTCTGAGACCTTGAAGTAGTAGTTCCCCTTTGCTCTGCAAGGGCTGCGGCTTTTGTGGAGCGATGGGTAACGATGCTTCGAGGGTGACTGTTGTCGATGTGTTCCTGGTTCGAGCCCAGGTAGGAGCGAGGAGAGGGACGGAAGTTATACTGTTAATGTTATAGTCCTATAATTCCTATAATAACTACAACCTAAAACTTCTTACCTGGGAATATTGAAGACTCATGTTAAAAGGAACCACCAGCTTTCATATGTTCTCATGTTCCAAGCAAGGAACTTAAACGTTAGCTTTTTTTACATAGCACATATTGCACTTTTACTTTCTTCTCCAACACTTTGTTTTTGCATTATTTAAAACAAATTGAACGTGTTTCATTATTTATTTTTAGGTTAAATTGATTTTATTGATGTATTATATTAGGTTAAAATAAGTGTTCATTCAGTATTGTTGTAATTGTCATTATTACAAATACATTTTCTTAAATCGTCCGATTAATCTGTATCGGCTTTTTTGGTGCTCCAATAATCGGTATCGGTATCGGTATCGGTATCGGCGTTGAAAAATCCTACAAGTCAATAAAACAGTATATTTGCAACAGTGCCTGGGTTAATAACTGTATCAGAAGGGAACACTGATAAGACGTATAGAGAATCAAAGGGAGGCCTTTTACTCCATAACAAAACAGGGGGAAACATTGTCCACACTATCAGTTCAAACGGGGCGTGTCCCAAACGGAACCTTACTCCCTATGGGTAAAAAAAGTCGGGTACTACGTAGGACATGGGGTGGTGACATTTGGGACATTGATCAATCAATTAGTTCACCTTTGGCCCGTCTTTTATTAATGTGCTGCTCAGAGTATCTTCATTATGTTCATGGGAACGTCTCGTTGTTAAGATAAGTGTGGGTGGGAAAGATGTGTCACCATGTTGGTAAATGAGGAGGATTTTGAGCACTTTGTACCAAACCCAAAACAAATTTGATTTGAACCATTTGTTCTGGTCCAGAACCACTGATTCCATGAGTGGTTCAGTCTCAGGACAAGGCTTCCCACTTGGGTACAAAACGGTGAAAACAACGTTGTTTCAACCTATTTTGTTTAAAGTATTGTGATGTGGAATCTGCATATGGAACAAAAAAAAAAGTGGATTTTGAAAAAAGTAATCGATACAAACTGCTGTTTTGGGGGTAGAATTTCAAACACAGGATTATCAAAATCACAGTCGCCAATTTTCGACACGGTCAAACCTTCGAAACAGCGTCAGATCTCCAACATAATAAGAATACAATCTACAGCACCTAACTACAGCACCTATCTACAGCACCTATCTACAGCACCTATCTACAGCACCTATCTACTAGAGAGTTGATCTATCTACAGCACCTATCTACAGCACCTATCTACAGCACCTAACTACAGCACCTATCTACAGCACCTATCTACAGCACCTATCTACAGCACCTATCTACAGCACCTAACTACAGCACCTATCTACAGCACCTATCTACTAGAGAGTTGATCTATCTACAGCACCTATCTACAGCACCTCCTACTGGAGAGTTGATCTATCTACAGCACCTATCTACAGCACCTATCTACAGCACCTATCTACAGCACCTATCTACAGCACCTATCTACTAGAGAGTTGATCTATCTACAGCACCTATCTACAGCACCTCCTACTGGAGAGTTGATCTATCTACAGCACCTATCTACAGAACCTCCTATTGGAGAGTTGATCTATCTACAGCACCTATCTACAGCACCTATCTACAGCACCTATCTACAGCACCTATCTACTAGAGAGTTGATCTATCTACAGCACCTATCTACAGCACCTATCTACTAGAGAGTTGACCTATCTACAGCACCTATCTACAGCACCTATCTACTAGAGAGTTGATCTATCTACAGCACCTATCTACAGCACCTATCTACAGCACCTATCTACTAGAGAGTTGATCTATCTACAGCACCTATCTACAGCACCTATCTACTAGAGAGTTGACCTATCTACAGCACCTATCTACTAGAGAGTTGACCTATCTACAGCACCTATCTACAGCACCTATCTACTAGAGAGTTGATCTATCTACAGCACCTATCTACAGCACCTATCTACTAGAGAGTTGATCTATCTACAGCACCTATCTACAGCACCTATCTACAGCACCTATCTACTAGAGAGTTGATCTATCTACAGCACCTATCTACTAGAGAGTTGATCTATCTACAGCACCTATCTACTAGAGAGTTGATCTATCTACAGCACCTATCTACTAGAGAGTTGATCTATCTACAGCACCTATCTACTAGAGAGTTGATCTATCTACAGCACCTATCTACTAGAGAGTTGATCTATCTACAGCACCTATCTACTAGAGAGTTGATCTATCTACAGCACCTATCTACTAGAGAGTTGATCTATCTACAGCACCTATCTACTAGAGAGTTGATCTATCTACAGCACCTCCTACTAGAGAGTTGATCTATCTACAGCACCTATCTACTAGAGAGTTGATCTATCTACAGCACCTATCTACTAGAGAGTTGATCTATCTACAGCACCTATCTACTAGAGAGTTGATCTATCTACAGCACCTCCTACTAGAGAGTTGATCTATCTACAGCACCTCCTACTAGAGAGTTGATCTATCTACAGCACCTCCTACTAGAGAGTTGATCTATCTACAGCACCTATCTACTAGAGAGTTGATCTATCTACAGCACCTCCTACTAGAGAGTTGATCTATCTACAGCACCTATCTACTAGAGAGTTGATCTATCTACAGCACCTCCTACTAGAGAGTTGATCTATCTACAGCACCTATCTACTAGAGAGTTGATCTATCTACAGCACCTATCTACTAGAGAGTTGATCTATCTACAGCACCTATCTACTAGAGAGTTGATCTATCTACAGCACCTATCTACTAGAGCGTTGATCTATCTACAGCACCTATCTACAGCACCTCCTACTGGAGAGTTGATCTATCTACAGCACCTATCTACTAGAGAGTTGATCTATCTACAGCACCTATCTACTAGAGAGTTGATCTATCTACAGCACCTATCTACTAGAGAGTTGATCTATCTACAGCACCTCCTACTAGAGAGTTGATCTATCTACAGCACCTATCTACTAGAGAGTTGATCTATCTACAGCACCTATCTACTAGAGAGTTGATCTATCTACAGCACCTATCTACTAGAGAGTTGATCTATCTACAGCACCTCCTACTAGAGAGTTGATCTATCTACAGCACCTCCTACTAGAGAATTGATCTATCTACAGCACCTCCTACTAGAGAGTTGATCTATCTACAGCACCTCCTACTAGAGAGTTGATCTATCTACAGCACCTATCTACTAGAGAGTTGATCTATCTACAGCACCTCCTACTAGAGAGTTGATCTATCTACAGCACCTATCTACTAGAGAGTTGATCTATCTACAGCACCTCCTACTAGAGAGTTGATCTATCTACAGCACCTATCTACTAGAGAGTTGATCTATCTACAGCACCTATCTACTAGAGAGTTGATCTATCTACAGCACCTATCTACTAGAGAGTTGATCTATCTACAGCACCTATCTACTAGAGCGTTGATCTAACTACAGCACCTATCTACAGCACCTCCTACTGGAGAGTTGATCTATCTACAGCACCTCCTACTAAAGAGTTGATCTATCTACAGCACCTATCTACTAGAGAGTTGATCTATCTACAACACCTATCTACTAGAGAGTTGATCTATCTACAGCACCTATCTACTAGAGAGTTGATCTATCTACAGCACCTATCTACTATAGAGTTGATCTATCTACAGCACCTATCTACTAGAGAGTTGATCTATCTACAGCACCTCCTACTAGAGAATTGATCTATCTACAGCACCTCCTACTAGAGAGTTGATCTATCTACAGCACCTATCTACTAGAGAGTTGATCTATCTACAGCACCTATCTACTAGAGAGTTGATCTATCTACAGCACCTATCTACTAGAGAGTTGATCTATCTACAGCACCTCCTACTAGAGAGTTGATCTATCTACAGCACCTCCTACTAGAGAGTTGATCTATCTACAGCACCTCCTACTAGAGAGTTGATCTATCTACAGCACCTCCTACTAGAGAGTTGATCTATCTACAGCACCTATCTACTGGAGAGTTGATCTATCTACAGCACCTCCTACTAGAGAGTTGATCTATCTACAGCACCTATCTACTAGAGAGTTGATCTATCTACAGCACCTCCTACTAGAGAGTTGATCTATCTACAGCACCTATCTACTAGAGAGTTGATCTATCTACAGCACCTATCTACTAGAGAGTTGATCTATCTACAGCACCTATCTACTAGAGAGTTGATCTATCTACAGCACCTATCTACTAGAGCGTTGATCTATCTACAGCACCTATCTACAGCACCTCCTACTGGAGAGTTGATCTATCTACAGCACCTATCTACTAGAGAGTTGATCTATCTACAGCACCTATCTACTAGAGAGTTGATCTATCTACAGCACCTATCTACTAGAGAGTTGATCTATCTACAGCACCTCCTACTAGAGAGTTGATCTATCTACAGCACCTATCTACTAGAGAGTTGATCTATCTACAGCACCTATCTACTAGAGAGTTGATCTATCTACAGCACCTATCTACTAGAGAGTTGATCTATCTACAGCACCTCCTACTAGAGAGTTGATCTATCTACAGCACCTCCTACTAGAGAGTTGATCTATCTACAGCACCTCCTACTAGAGAGTTGATCTATCTACAGCACCTCCTACTAGAGAGTTGATCTATCTACAGCACCTATCTACTAGAGAGTTGATCTATCTACAGCACCTCCTACTAGAGAGTTGATCTATCTACAGCACCTATCTACTAGAGAGTTGATCTATCTACAGCACCTCCTACTAGAGAGTTGATCTATCTACAGCACCTATCTACTAGAGAGTTGATCTATCTACAGCACCTATCTACTAGAGAGTTGATCTATCTACAGCACCTATCTACTAGAGAGTTGATCTATCTACAGCACCTATCTACTAGAGCGTTGATCTATCTACAGCACCTATCTACAGCACCTCCTACTGGAGAGTTGATCTATCTACAGCACCTCCTACTAGAGAGTTGATCTATCTACAGCACCTATCTACTAGAGAGTTGATCTATCTACAACACCTATCTACTAGAGAGTTGATCTATCTACAGCACCTATCTACTAGAGAGTTGATCTATCTACAGCACCTATCTACTAGAGAGTTGATCTATCTACAGCACCTATCTACTATAGAGTTGATCTATCTGCAGCACCTATCTACTAGAGAGTTGATCTATCTACAGCACCTCCTACTAGAGAATTGATCTATCTACAGCACCTCCTACTAGAGAGTTGATCTATCTACAGCACCTATCTACTAGAGAGTTGATCTATCTACAGCACCTATCTACTAGAGAGTTGATCTATCTACAGCACCTATCTACTAGAGAGTTGATCTATCTACAGCACCTCCTACTAGAGAGTTGATCTATCTACAGCACCTATCTACTAGAGAGTTGATCTATCTACAGCACCTATCTACTAGAGAGTTGATCTATCTACAGCACCTATCTACTAGAGAGTTGATCTATCTACAGCACCTCCTACTAGAGAGTTGATCTATCTACAGCACCTATCTACTAGAGAGTTGATCTATCTACAGCACCTCCTACTAGAGAGTTGATCTATCTACAGCACCTATCTACTAGAGAGTTGATCTATCTACAGCACCTCCTACTAGAGAGTTGATCTATCTACAGCACCTATCTACTAGAGAGTTGATCTATCTACAGCACCTATCTACTAGAGAGTTGATCTATCTACAGCACCTATCTACTAGAGAGTTGATCTATCTACAGCACCTATCTACTAGAGAGTTGATCTATCTACAGCACCTATCTACTAGAGAGTTGATCTATCTACAGCACCTCCTACTAGAGAGTTGATCTATCTACAGCACCTATCTACTAGAGAGTTGATCTATCTACAGCACCTATCTACTAGAGAGTTGATCTATCTACAGCACCTATCTACTAGAGAGTTGATCTATCTACAGCACCTCCTACTAGAGAATTGATCTATCTACAGCACCTCCTACTAGAGAGTTGATCTATCTACAGCACCTATCTACTAGAGAGTTGATCTATCTACAGCACCTATCTACTAGAGAGTTGATCTATCTACAGCACCTATCTACTAGAGAGTTGATCTATCTACAGCACCTCCTACTAGAGAGTTGATCTATCTACAGCACCTCCTACTAGAGAGTTGATCTATCTACAGCACCTCCTACTAGAGAGTTGATCTATCTACAGCACCTCCTACTAGAGAGTTGATCTATCTACAGCACCTATCTACTGGAGAGTTGATCTATCTACAGCACCTCCTACTAGAGAGTTGATCTATCTACAGCACCTATCTACTAGAGAGTTGATCTATCTACAGCACCTCCTACTAGAGAGTTGATCTATCTACAGCACCTATCTACTAGAGAGTTGATCTATCTACAGCACCTATCTACTAGAGAGTTGATCTATCTACAGCACCTATCTACTAGAGAGTTGATCTATCTACAGCACCTATCTACTAGAGCGTTGATCTATCTACAGCACCTATCTACAGCACCTCCTACTGGAGAGTTGATCTATCTACAGCACCTATCTACTAGAGAGTTGATCTATCTACAGCACCTATCTACTAGAGAGTTGATCTATCTACAGCACCTATCTACTAGAGAGTTGATCTATCTACAGCACCTCCTACTAGAGAGTTGATCTATCTACAGCACCTATCTACTAGAGAGTTGATCTATCTACAGCACCTATCTACTAGAGAGTTGATCTATCTACAGCACCTATCTACTAGAGAGTTGATCTATCTACAGCACCTCCTACTAGAGAGTTGATCTATCTACAGCACCTCCTACTAGAGAGTTGATCTATCTACAGCACCTCCTACTAGAGTTGATCTATCTACAGCACCTCCTACTAGAGAGTTGATCTATCTACAGCACCTATCTACTAGAGAGTTGATCTATCTACAGCACCTCCTACTAGAGAGTTGATCTATCTACAGCACCTATCTACTAGAGAGTTGATCTATCTACAGCACCTCCTACTAGAGAGTTGATCTATCTACAGCACCTATCTACTAGAGAGTTGATCTATCTACAGCACCTATCTACTAGAGAGTTGATCTATCTACAGCACCTATCTACTAGAGAGTTGATCTATCTACAGCACCTATCTACTAGAGCGTTGATCTATCTACAGCACCTATCTACAGCACCTCCTACTGGAGAGTTGATCTATCTACAGCACCTCCTACTAGAGAGTTGATCTATCTACAGCACCTATCTACTAGAGAGTTGATCTATCTACAACACCTATCTACTAGAGAGTTGATCTATCTACAGCACCTATCTACTAGAGAGTTGATCTATCTACAGCACCTATCTACTAGAGTTGATCTATCTACAGCACCTATCTACTATAGAGTTGATCTATCTGCAGCACCTATCTACTAGAGAGTTGATCTATCTACAGCACCTCCTACTAGAGAATTGATCTATCTACAGCACCTCCTACTAGAGAGTTGATCTATCTACAGCACCTATCTACTAGAGAGTTGATCTATCTACAGCACCTATCTACTAGAGAGTTGATCTATCTACAGCACCTATCTACTAGAGAGTTGATCTATCTACAGCACCTCCTACTAGAGAGTTGATCTATCTACAGCACCTATCTACTAGAGAGTTGATCTATCTACAGCACCTATCTACTAGAGAGTTGATCTATCTACAGCACCTATCTACTAGAGAGTTGATCTATCTACAGCACCTCCTACTAGAGAGTTGATCTATCTACAGCACCTATCTACTAGAGAGTTGATCTATCTACAGCACCTCCTACTAGAGAGTTGATCTATCTACAGCACCTATCTACTAGAGAGTTGATCTATCTACAGCACCTCCTACTAGAGAGTTGATCTATCTACAGCACCTATCTACTAGAGAGTTGATCTATCTACAGCACCTATCTACTAGAGAGTTGATCTATCTACAGCACCTATCTACTAGAGAGTTGATCTATCTACAGCACCTATCTACTAGAGAGTTGATCTATCTACAGCACCTATCTACTAGAGAGTTGATCTATCTACAGCACCTCCTACTAGAGAGTTGATCTATCTACAGCACCTCCTACTAGAGAGTTGATCTATCTACAGCACCTATCTACTAGAGAGTTGATCTATCTACAGCACCTATCTACTAGAGAGTTGATCTATCTACAGCACCTATCTACTAGAGAGTTGATCTATCTACAGCACCTATCTACTAGAGAGTTGATCTATCTACAGCACCTATCTACTATAGAGTTGATCTATCTGCAGCACCTATCTACTAGAGAGTTGATCTATCTACAGCACCTCCTACTAGAGAATTGATCTATCTACAGCACCTCCTACTAGAGAGTTGATCTATCTACAGCACCTATCTACTAGAGAGTTGATCTATCTACAGCACCTATCTACTAGAGAGTTGATCTATCTACAGCACCTATCTACTAGAGAGTTGATCTATCTACAGCACCTATCTACTAGAGAGTTGATCTATCTACAGCACCTCCTACTAGAGAGTTGATCTATCTACAGCACCTATCTACTAGAGAGTTGATCTATCTACAGCACCTATCTACTAGAGAGTTGATCTATCTACAGCACCTATCTACTAGAGAGTTGATCTATCTACAGCACCTCCTACTAGAGAGTTGATCTATCTACAGCACCTATCTACTAGAGAGTTGATCTATCTACAGCACCTCCTACTAGAGAGTTGATCTATCTACAGCACCTATCTACTAGAGAGTTGATCTATCTACAGCACCTCCTACTAGAGAGTTGATCTATCTACAGCACCTATCTACTAGAGAGTTGATCTATCTACAGCACCTATCTACTAGAGAGTTGATCTATCTACAGCACCTATCTACTAGAGAGTTGATCTATCTACAGCACCTATCTACTAGAGAGTTGATCTATCTACAGCACCTATCTACTAGAGAGTTGATCTATCTACAGCACCTCCTACTAGAGAGTTGATCTATCTACAGCACCTCCTACTAGAGAGTTGATCTATCTACAGCACCTATCTACTAGAGAGTTGATCTATCTACAGCACCTATCTACTAGAGAGTTGATCTATCTACAGCACCTATCTACTAGAGAGTTGATCTATCTACAGCACCTATCTACTAGAGAGTTGATCTATCTACAGCACCTCCTACTAGAGAGTTGATCTATCTACAGCACCTCCTTCTAGAGAGTTGATCTATCTACAGCTACCCCTCTAGTATCCCATCCAGGGTTTTAACAGCTACCCCTCTAGTATCCCATCCAGGGTTCTAACAGCTACCCCTCTAGTATCCCATCCAGGGTTTTAACAACTACCCCTCTAGTATCCTATCCAGGGTTCTAACGGATACCCCTCTAGTATCCCATCCAGGGTTCTAACAGCTACACCTCTACTATCCCATCCAGGGTTTTCACAGCTACCCCTCTAGTATCCCATCCAGGGTTGTACCCCTCTAGTATCCCATCCAGTGTTTTAACAGCTACCCCTCTAGTATCCCATCCAGGGTTCTAACAGCTACCCCTCCAGTATCCCATCCAGGGTTCTAATAGCTACCCCTCTAGTATCCCATCCAGGGTTCTAACAGCTACCCCTCTAGTATGCCATCCAGGGTTCTAACAGCTACCCCTCTAGTATCCCATCCAGGGTTTTAACAGCAACCCCTCTAGTATCCCATCCAGGGTTTTAACTGCTACCCCTCTAGTATCCCATCCAGGGTTCTAACAGCTACCCCTCTAGTATCCCATCCAGGGTTCTAATAGCTACCCCTCTAGTATGCCATCCAGGGTTCTAACAGCTACCCCTCTAGTATCCCATCCAGGGTTTTAACAGCTACCCCTCTCGTATCCCATCCAGGGTTGTACCCCTCTAGTATCCCATCCAGGGTTCTAATAGCTACCCCTCTAGTATCCCATCCAGTGTTTTAACAGCTACCCCTCTAGTATCCCATCCAGGGTTTTAACAGCTACCCCTCTAGTATCCCATCCAGGGTTTAACAGCTACCCCTCTAGTATCCCATCCAGGGTTTTAACTGCTACCCCTCTAGTATGCCATCCAGGGTTTTAACAGCTACCCCTCTAGTATCCCATCCAGGGTTCTAACAGCTACCCCTCTAGTATCCCATCCAGGGTTCTAACAGCTACCCCTCTAGTATCCCATCCAGGGTTTTAACTGCTACCCCTCTAGTATCCCATCCAGGGTTCTAACAGCTACCCCTCTAGTATCCCATCCAGGGTTCTAACAGCTACCCCTCTAGTATCCCATCCAGGGTTTTAACAGCTACCCCTCTAGTATCCCATCCAGGGTTTTAACAGCTACCCCTCTAGTATCCCATCCAGGGTTCTAACAGCTACCCCTCTAGTATCCCATCCAGGGTTTTAACAACTACCCCTCTAGTATCCTATCCAGGGTTCTAACGGATACCCCTCTAGTATCCCATCCAGGGTTCTAACAGCTACACCTCTACTATCCCATCCAGGGTTTTCACAGCTACCCCTCTAGTATCCCATCCAGGGTTTTAACAGCAACCCCTCTAGTATCCCATCCAGGGTTGTACCCCTCTAGTATCCCATCCAGTGTTTTAACAGCTACCCCTCTAGTATCCCATCCAGGGTTCTAACAGCTACCCCTCTAGTATCCCATCCAGGGTTCTAATAGCTACCCCTCTAGTATCCCATCCAGGGTTCTAACAGCTACCCCTCTAGTATGCCATCCAGGGTTCTAACAGCTACCCCTCTAGTATCCCATCCAGGGTTTTAACAGCAACCCCTCTAGTATCCCATCCAGGGTTTTAACTGCTACCCCTCTAGTATCCCATCCAGGGTTCTAACAGCTACCCCTCTAGTATCCCATCCAGGGTTCTAATAGCTACCCTCTAGTATGCCATCCAGGGTTCTAACAGCTACCCTCTAGTATCCCATCCAGGGTTTTAACAGCTACCCCTCTAGTATCCCATCCAGGGTTTTAACAGCTACCCCTCTAGTATCCCATCCAGCGTTTTAACAGCTTCGAGTATCCCATCCAGGGTCTTAACAGCTACCCCTCGAGTATCCCATCCAGGGTTTTAACAGCTACCCCTCTAGTATCCCATCCAGGGTTTTAACAGCTACCCCTCTAGTATCCCATCCAGGGTTTTAACAGCTACCCCTCTAGTATCCCATCCAGGGTTTTAACAGCTACCCTCTAGTATCCCATCCAGGGTTTTAACAGCTACCCTCTAGTATCCCATCCAGGGTTCTAACAGCTACCCTCTAGTATCCCATCCAGGGTTCTAACAGCTACCCCTCTAGTATCCCATCCAGTGTTTTAACAGCTACCCCTCTAGTATCCCATCCAGGGTTTTAACAGCTACCCCTCTAGTATCCCATCCAGGGTTTTAACAGCTACCCCTCTAGTATGCCATCCAGAGTTCTAACAGCTACCCCTCTAGTATCCCATCCAGGGTTCTAACAGCTACCCCTCTAGTATCCCATCCAGGGTTCTAACAGCTACCCCTCTAGTATCCCATCCAGGGTTTTAACAGCTTACCCTCTAGTATCCCATCCAGTGTTTTAACAGCTACCCCTCTAGTATCCCATCCAGAGTTCTAACAGCTACCCCTCTAGTATCCTATCCAGTGTTTTAACAGCTACCCCTCTCGTATCCCATCCAGGGTTGTACCCCTCTAGTATCCCATCCAGTGTTTTAACAGCTACCTCTCTCGTATCCCATCCAGGGTTGTACCCCTCTAGTATCCCATCCAGGGTTCTAACAGCTACCCCTCTAGTATCCCATCCAGGGTTTTAACAGCTACCCCTCTAGTATCCCATCCAGGGTTTTAACAGCTACCCCTCTAGTATCCCATCCAGGGTTCTAACAGCTACCCCTCTAGTATCCCATCCAGGGTTCTAACAGCTACCCCTCTAGTATCCCATCCAGGGTTCTAACAGCTACCCCTCTAGTATCCCATCCAGGGTTCTAACAGCTACCCCTCTAGTATCCCATCCAGTGTTTTAACAGCTACCCCTCTAGTATCCCATCCAGTGTTTTAACAGCTACCCCTCTAGTATCCCATCCAGGGTTTTAACAGCTACCCCTCTAGTATCCCATCCAGGGTTCTAACAGCTACCCCTCTAGTATCCCATCCAGGGTTCTAACAGCTACCCCTCTAGTATCCCATCCAGTGTTTTAACAGCTACCCCTCTAGTATCCCATCCAGGGTTTTAACAGCTACCCCTCTAGTATCCCATCCAGGGTTCTAACAGCTACCCCTCTAGTATCCCATCCAGTGTTTTAACAGCTACCCCTCTAGTATCCCATCCAGGGTTTTAACAGCTACCCCTCTAGTATCCCATCCAGGGTTTAACAGCTACCCCTCTGGTATCCCATCCAGGGTTTTAACAGCTACCCCTCTAGTATCCCATCCAGGGTTTAACAGCTACCCCTCTAGTATCCCATCCAGTGTTTTAACAGCTACCCCTCTCGTATCCCATCCAGGGTTGTACCCCTCTAGTATCCCATCCAGTGTTTTAACAGCTACCCCTCTCGTATCCCATCCAGGGTTGTGCCCCTCTCGTATCCCATCCAGGGTTGTGCCCCTCTCGTATCCCATCCAGGGTTTTAACAGCTACCCCTCTAGTATCCCATCCAGGGTTGTGCCCCTCTAGTATCCCATCCAGGGTTGTGCCCCTCTCGTATCCCATCCAGGGTTTTAACAGCTACCCCTCTAGTATCCCATCCAGGGTTGTGCCCCTCTCGTATCCCATCCAGGGTTTTAACCAAGCCCAACCCTGCTTAGCTTTGATATGTGTCTCTGACTATTACCAATGTGCTATCGTGAGGATGATTGTTGCGAAATCTCCACATAATAGATTTACTGGTGCTATCAAAGTCACTCCAAAGGTTCCACAGAGCCAATGAAAAGTAACTTTACGTTACCAATCATAAACTGTACGATCAATGATGCTATTTAGGCCCATAAAGCGTTTCAGAAGTCATCAACAGCTAAGTATTAAATTCAGAGCCAGGAAAATAGGCAATACATGTTGAGTCCTTGGGTTTCAACCAAGGATTTTGCCGGGGCGGCAGAGTAGCCTAGTGGTTAGAGCGTTGGACTTGTAACTGGAAGGTTGCAAGTTCAAATCCCCGAGCTGACAAGATACAATTTTGTCGTTCTGCCCCTGAACAGGCAGTTAACCCACAAAATCCATCTGTTTCTCTCTCGCCTTTAACTTGGCAAGTCAGTTAAAGAACAAATTCTGATTTACAATGACGACCTACATGTTTAAATGTTGATATTTTGTTTGTGTTGTCAAACAAACAATTAAATATTACTTTTGTAAGACAGTAATGTTAAAGTTATAATAGGTTTTTAATTAAATCAACCTTAAAATGAGTAACACATCCATGGTCACATTTAGAGAGGTTACTGTGACTATAAATGTCTTCGTATGTAATTCTAGGAAGCGTTCAAGGTCACAGGTCACAGGTTCAAGGTCACAGGTCTGTGGAAATCTACACTAATCTACAGAGAATCTCAAACGGCATTGATCACTTACACCATGTACTTTAATGTAATCTCAACTGTAATGTAATCTCAACTGTAATGTAATCTCCACTGTAATGTAATCTCCACTGTAATGTAATCTCAACTGTAATGTACTTTAATGTAATCTCCACTGTAATGTAATCTCAACTGTAATGTACTTTAATGTAATCTCCACTGTAATGTAATCTCAACTGTAAAGTAATCTCAACTGTAATGTAATCTCAACTGTAATGTAATCTCCACTGTAATGTAATCTCCACTGTAAAGTAATCTCAACTGTAATGTAATCTCAACTGTAATGTAATCTCAACTGTAATGTAATCTCAACTGTAATGTAATCTCCACTGTAAAGTAATCTCAACTGTAATGTAATCTCAACTGTAATGTAATCTCAACTGTAATGTAATCTCAACTGTAATGTAATCTCCACTGTAAAGTAATCTCAACTGTAATGTAATCTCAACTGTAATGTAATCTCAACTGTAATGTAATCTCAACTGTAATGTAATCTCCACTGTAAAGTAATCTCAACTGTAATGTAATCTCAACTGTAATGTAATCTCAACTGTAATGTAATCTCCACTGTAATGTAATCTCCACTGTAATGTAATCTCCACTGTAATGTAATCTCCGCTGTAATGTAATCTCAACTGTAATGTACTTTAATGTAATCTCAACTGTAATGTACTTTAATGTAATCTCAACTGTAATGTAATGTCAACTGTAGTGTACTTTAATGTAATCTCAACTGTAATGTACTGTAATGTAATCTCAACTGTAATGTAATCTCAACTGTAATGTACTGTAATGTAATCTCAACTGTAATGTAATCTCAACTGTAATGTAATCTCAACTGTAATGTAATCTCCACTGTAATGTACTTTAATGTAATTTCCACTGTAATGTAATCTCCACTCTAATGCACTTTAATGTAATCTCCACTGTAATGTAATCTCCACTGTAATGTAATCTCCACTGTAATGTAATCTCCACTGTAATGTACTTTAATGTAATTTCCACTGTAATGTAATCTCCACTGTAATGCACTTTAATGTAATTTCCACTGTAATGTAATCTCCACTGTAATGCACTTTAATGTAATCTCCACTGTAATGTAATCTCAACTGTAATGTAATCTCAACTGTAATGTAATCTCAACTGTAATGTAATCTCCACTGTAATGTAATCTCCACTGTAATGTAATCTCCACTGTAATGTAATCTCAACTGTAATGTAATCTCAACTGTAATGTACTGTAATGTAATCTCCAATGTAATGTAATCTCCACTGTAATGTAATCTCGACTGTAATGTAATCTCAACTGTAATGTAATCTCAACTGTAATGTACTGTAATGTAATCTCCACTGTAATGTAATCTCAACTGTAATGTAATCTCAACTGTAATGTACTGTAATGTAATCTCCACTGTAATGTAATCTCAACTTTAATGTAATCTCAACTGTAATGTACTGAAATGTAATCTCAACTGTAATGTAATCTCAACTGTAATGCACTTTAATGTAATCTCCACTGTAATGTAATCTCAACTTTAATGTAATCTCAACTGTAATGTACTGAAATGTAATCTCAACTGTAATGTAATCTCAACTGTAATGTAATCTCAACTGTAATGTAATCTCAACTGTAATGTACTGTAATGTAATCTCAACTGTAATGCACTTTAATGTAATCAATCTCAACTGTAATGTAATCTCAACTGTAATGCACTTTAATGTAATCTCCACTGTAATGTAATCTCAACTGTAATGTAATCTCAACTGTAATGTACTGTAATGTAATCTCAACTGTAATGTAATCTCAACTGTAATGCACTTTAATGTAATCTCAACTGTAATGTAATCTCAACTGTAATGCACTGTAATGTAATCTCAACTGTAATGTAATCTCAACTGTAATGCACTTTAATGTAATCTCCACTGTAATGTAATCTCAACTTTAATGTAATCTCAACTGTAATGTACTGAAATGTAATCTCAACTGTAATGTAATCTCAACTGTAATGTAATCTCAACTGTAATGTAATCTCAACTGTAATGTACTGTAATGTAATCTCAACTGTAATGCACTTTAATGTAATCAATCTCAACTGTAATGTAATCTCAACTGTAATGCACTTTAATGTAATCTCCACTGTAATGTAATCTCAACTGTAATGTAATCTCAACTGTAATGTACTGTAATGTAATCTCAACTGTAATGTAATCTCAACTGTAATGCACTTTAATGTAATCTCAACTGTAATGTAATCTCAACTGTAATGCACTGTAATGTAATCTCAACTGTAATGTAATCTCCACTGTAATGTACTTTAATGTAATCTCATTTAGGTGACAATTAATCAAAAAATCTGACATTGATCTTCCAATTGAAATTTGTTTGGGAATTCAACAAACGTTTTGTCTGTCTTTGTTTTTGATTGGTTGAAAATCGATTGGAATCTCATTGATCAACGAATCTAACAAATAGTATCCAATTTCTCCACGTTGAAATGACCTAGTGTGCCCAGTGGATTACATTCTCACTTAATTAATTGATTTTGGATCAACTCTATAGTCTTTAATAAACAATAGGCAGAAGGATTCAACTTCATCAAGAGGTTAATTGATTTACATTTATTGGTTTTTAGTCAATTGAGCAAATATATCTCAGGTGTAAGGTCCAAACTCAACCTTTTATTGTCCCACTCGAGTCGTATGGGAGTTTTCACCAAACAACTTTTCTATTGGTTTTCTTCCTTCTTTGAAACACAGCCTTTTCACACGATCCATACAGACATCTATCTATACATTAATATAATCGACTGTATTAAAGTCATATAGAGTATGGAACATGTGACATCGGTGGGGTTTCAGCCACAGAGCAGAACTGTACAGATGAATTTATGTTAAAAGGTCATGAAACACTCAAACTCATGTTTTTCATGAAATTGGATGACAATTTGAATGAAACCAGATCACAGGCACTGGTCCTCTCCCCCGTGTCAAACACTTGGATTCGGGAGGCGGGATTATCAAGCGGATAGGGTAACATCACCCAAGCTCTCATTTTAATACACCAATGGTAACATTATATTGTCTTACCTAATTTAAATAAGAACATCTTGTAACCAACATCAGAGGGGTGTGGTTTATATTGTCTTACCTAATTTAAATAAGAACATCTTGTAACCAACATCAGAGGGGTGTGGTTTATATTGTCTTACCTAATTTAAATAAGAACATCTTGTAACCAACATCAGAGGGGTGTGGTTTATATTGTCTTACCTAATTTAAATAAGAACATCTTGTAACCAACATCAGAGGGGTGTGGTTTATATTGTCTTACCTAATTTAAATAAGAACATCTTGTAACCAACATCAGAGGGGTGTGGTTTATATTGTCTTACCTAATTTAAATAAGAACATCTTGTAACCAACATCAGAGGGGTGTGGTTTATATTGTCTTACCTAATTTAAATAAGAACATCTTGTAACCAACATCAGAGGGGTGTGGTTTATATTGTCTTACCTAATTTAAATAAGAACATCTTGTAACCGACATCAGAGGGGTGTGGTTTATATTGTCTTACCTAATTTATATAAGAACATCTTGTAACCAACATCAGAGGGGTGTGGTTTATATTGTCTTACCTAATTTAAATAAGAACATCTTGTAACCAACATCAGAGGGGTGTGGTTTATATTGTCTTACCTAATTTAAATAAGAACATCTTGTAACCGACATCAGAGGGGTGTGGTTTATATTGTCTTACCTAATTTAAATAAGAACATCTTGTAACCGACATCAGATGGGTGTGGTTTATATTGTCTTACCTAATTTATATAAGAACATCTTGTAACCAACATCAGAGGGGTGTGGTTTATATTGTCTTACCTAATTTATATAAGAACATCTTGTAACCAACATCAGAGGGGTGTGGTTTATATTGTCTTACCTAATTTAAATAAGAACATCTTGTAACCAACATCAGAGGGGTGTGGTTTATATTGTCTTACCTAATTTAAATAAGAACATCTTGTAACCAACATCAGAGGGGTGTGGTTTATATTGTCTTACCTAATTTAAATAAGAACATCTTGTAACCAACATCAGAGGGGTGTGGTTTATATTGTCTTACCTAATTTAAATAAGAACATCTTGTAACCAACATCAGAGGGGTGTGGTTTATATTGCTAGATATCTACTCTACTGGTGCCACCATTTTACTGTCGGGTGTCAGCAAAAGATAACAAAACATTTACACTATTTATCTATGTCAACGATACTTAGATATCTTTTCCCTTTCATCTGTCTGGGTGTTAGCTACTTACTGGATAGCTAGGTCTTCAACCCGCATGACACAAAAGAGGGGGGGGGTTTGTTCAAAACCCTTGACCCAGTTGTCATGTCAACACATCTGTCAGTGCTGCTGTGAACCGCACCACAAGAGACATGCCAGACGGGAGATATATATATATATTTTTTTTTAAATGGACATCATTGATGCAATTTCAATGTTGTTTGAGTGGATTTGTGTTTCACCAAATTAGCTTGAGATGGTTTTACTGCAACTCTGCAACTCTGCAACTCTGCTAACTGCAACTCTGCAACGCTGCTAACTCTGCAACGCTGCTAACTGCAACTCTGCAACGCTGCTAACTCTGCAACGCTGCTAACTGCAACTCTGCAACGCTGCTAACTGCAACTCTGCAACGCTGCAACTCTGCAACGCTGCTAACTGCAACTCTGCTAACTGCAACTCTGCAACGCTGCTAACTGCAACTCTGCAACGCTGCTAACTGCAACTCTGCTAACTGCAACTCTGCAACGCTGCTAACTCTGCAACGCTGCTAACTGCAACTCTGCAACGCTGCTAACTCTGCAACGCTGCTAACTGCAACTCTGCAACGCTGCTAACTGCAACTCTGCAACGCTGCTAACTGCAACTCTGCAACGCTGCTAACTGCAACTCTGCAACTCTGCTAACTGCAACTCTGCTAACTGCAACTCTGCAACGCTGCTAACTGCAACTATGCAATGCTGCTAACTGCAACGCTGCTAACTGGAATGCTGCTAACTGCAACGCTGCTAACAGGAATGCTGCTAACTGCAACGCTGCTAACTGGAATGCTGCTAACTGCAACGCTGCTAACTGCAACGCTGCTAACTGCAACTATGCAATGCTGCTAACTGCAACGCTGCTAACTGGAATGCTGCTAACTGCAACGCTGCTAACTGGAATGCTGCTAACTGCAACGCTGCTAACTGCAACGCTGCTAACTCCATCCAAGTTTCTTCACGTAGGTGTTTCAAAGTGCTGTCAGTCAAAGACGAGCTCGTGAAGCTCCCTGCCCACTCAGCCTGTCTTTTCAAACTTCCTGGTAGTTAGTCCTGAGAGAAAATGTACTTTTTCAAAAATGTATTACAGGTGATATTTCAGTTACTCAAAAGGCTATTTTACACCTTTAAACTAGAAGTAGACTGTACAGATCGTGTAAATAGAAAAGGCTTAATTAGTCCACATTGTCCACTCCGTACTGTATCTTTACTATGTACATGGAAAGATGAGTGTTGATGGGAAGGATGTGTCAACACGTTGGTAAATGAACACAGCGTCAGTGACCTTTCAGTCGCGGGTGAGCTAGACCACATTCCTTTCTGAGTTCTATTGTTCTAGAGCGTTCTATTGTTCTAGAGCGTTCTATTGTTCTAGAGCGTTCTATTGTTCTAGAGCATTCTAACAAGGAATAGGCTGCCATTTTGGATGTAGACCCTCGCTTCCATCTGGAAAACAATGCCAATTACGTGACTGCTCTCCCCGTAATGTTTTAACATTTACATTACATTTAAGTCATTTAGCAGACGCTCTTATCCAGAGCGACTTACAAATTGGTGCATTCACCTTATGACATCCAGTGGAACAGCCACTTAACCATTATAACGATGGCTGACCTTTTAGTCGACACAACCTGCTGACGATGTGTATAATATCTCACTGGCTCAGATCAATCCTCAGATAACTGAAGCCACTGTGAAACCAAAGTTCAGCAGAAGTGCTGTGACAGTCCCCCTTGAAATAAGACATTTAGAGGGTAAAGGCCACACAAGGTAGGCAGGACACACGCAACAGTCAACCAGCTGACAGTAGAGAGGCCATTCGGTTCCTTTTGTTGTCTACAACCATCCTGAGACCCTTTCTGGGTGAACAAAAAAGCCAGCAGCTGAAAGAGAAAGAGAACTAGAGAGAGAGAAAGAGACCTAGAGAGAGAGAGATGGAGAACTAGAGAGAGAGACAGAGAACTAGAGAGAGAGAAAGAGACCTAGAGAGAGACAGAGAACTAGAGAGAGAGAGAAAGAGAATTAGAGAGAGACGGAGAACTAGAGAGAGAGAGACGGAGAACTAGAGAGAGAGACAGAGAACTAGAGAGAGACAGAGAACTAGAGAGAGAGAGAGAGAAAGAGAACTAGAGAGAGAGAGACGGAGAACTAGAGAGAGAGAGACAGAGAACTGTACCTTCATTGGGTGAGGAAGACTTCACTATCCAGCCGTTTGCCATGAGATTCCCCAAGCTGCCCAACCCAGGTCTGGATGACCGGATCCCATCTCATAAGGAGCTGGAGAGGATGGAGAAAGAGGAGGCTGGGGACAGGCCCAAATGGGACAACAAGACCCAGTACATGCTGACCTGTGTGGGCTTCTGTGTGGGGCTGGGGAACGTGTGGAGGTTCCCTTACCTGTGTCAGAGCCATGGAGGAGGTAGGGGAGAAAGAGGGGAGTGGGTTTGATTGTATGCAACATTTTTGTAAATTAATGAAAAGGATTTTGAGATACGTATTTTTTCACAGTAGAAATTAAATTTAAATTAAAAACTACAAACTACAGTGAGATTACAAAACATTTAAAACTAGTTGCTCTGGATGAGAGCATCTACTAAATAACTAAAATGTCAAACGTAGGACGAGTCAACAACATTATTTGTGTAATAACATTTCAAAGTAACTGGGGTGGCAGGGTAGACTCGTGGTTAGAGTGTTGGACTAGTAACCAGAAGGTTGAAAGTTCATACCCCCGAGCTGACAAGGTACAAATCTGTCATTCTGCCCCTGAACAGGCTGTTAACCCACTGTTCCCAGGCCGTCATTGAAAATAATAATTTGTTCTTAACTGACCTGCCTAGTTAAATAAAGGTTTTTAAAAAATAAGATATATGAGAACTTTTAAAAGAGGGATTTTTCACTGGAGAGTTCATTTAAAATGGTATTATCTGAAAATCTTCAACTTTTATAACACAATAATACACCTGCTACTGTTGCAATATTGGAAATGTTTTCAGTAGACTATTGTTGATTTGTCAACTGATCAAAACAACCAACAAGAGATTCCAATTCCAATCTTGTGTTCCCAGGAGCGTTTTATGATTCCATTCCTGATCTAATGTTCCCAGGAGCGTTTTATGATTCCATTCCTGATCCTGTGTTCCCAGGAGCGTTTTATGATCCCATTCCTGATCTAATGTTCCCAGGAGCGTTTTATGATCCCATTCCTGATCTAATGTTCCCAGGAGCTTTTTATGATTCCATTCCTGATCTTGTGTTCCCAGGAGTGTTTTATGATTCCATTCCTGATCTAATGTTCCCAGGAGCGTTTTATGATCCCATTCCTGATCTAATGTTCCCAGGAGCGTTTTATGATCCCATTCCTGATCTAATGTTCCCAGGAGCGTTTTATGATCCCATTCCTGATCTAATGTTCCCAGGAGCGTTTTATGATTCCATTCCTGATCTAATGTTCCCAGGAGCTTTTTATGATTCCATTCCTGATCTAATGTTCCCAGGAGCGTTTTATGATCCCATTCCTGATCTAATGTTCCCAGGAGCGTTTTATAATCCCATTCCTGATCTAATGTTCCCAGGAGAGTTTATGATTCCATTCCTGATCCTGTGTTCCCAGGAGCGTTTTATGATTCCATTCCTGATCTTGTGTTCCCAGGAGCGTTTTATGATTCCATTCCTGATCTAATGTTCCCAGGAGCGTTTTATGATTCCATTCCTGATCCTGTGTTCCCAGGAGAGTTTTATGATTCCATTCCTGATCCTGTGTTCCCAGGAGCGTTTTATGATTCCATTCCTGATCTAATGTTTCCAGGAGCGTTTTATGATCCCATTCCTGATCTAATGTTCCCAGGAGCGTTTTATGATTCCATTCCTGATCCTGTGTTCCCAGGAGCGTTTTATGATCCCATTCCTGATCTAATGTTCCCAGGAGCGTTTTATGATCCCATTCCTGATCTAATGTTCCCAGGAGTGTTTATGATCCCATTCCTGATCCTGTGATCCCAGGAGCGTTTTATGATTCCATTCCTGATCTAATGTTCCCAGGAGCGTTTTATGATTCCATTCCTGATCCTGTGTTCCCAGGAGAGTTTATGATTCCATTCCTGATCCTGTGTTCCCAGGAGAGTTTTATGATCCCATTCCTGATCCTGTGTTCCCAGGAGAGTTTTTTTCCATTCCTGATCTAATTCAGGAGAGTTTAATGATTCCATTCCTGATCTAATGTTCCCAGGAGAGTTTAATGATTCCATTCCTGATCCTGTGTTCCCAGGAGCGTTTTATGATCCCATTCCTGATCTAATGTTCCCAGGAGCGTTTTATGATCCCATTCCTGATCTAATGTTCCCAGGAGTGTTTATGATCCCATTCCTGATCTAATGTTCCCAGGAGAGTTTATGATCCCATTCCTGATCTAATGTTCCCAGGAGTGTTTATGATCCCATTCCTGATCCTGTGATCCCAGGAGCGTTTTATGATTCCATTCCTGATCTAATGTTCCCAGGAGCGTTTTATGATTCCATTCCTGATCTAATGTTCCCAGGAGAGTTTTATGATTCCATTCCTGATCCTGTGTTCCCAGGAGAGTTTTATGATTCCATTCCTGATCCTGTGTTCCCAGGAGCGTTTATGATCCCGTTCCTGATCCTGCTGGTTCTGGAGGGGATTCCACTGCTGCACCTGGAGTTTGCCATCGGACAGCGCCTCAGGAGCGGCAGTGTCGGGGTGTGGGGCTCCATCAACCCTTACCTCACTGGCATTGGTGGGTGACAGTCCATTCCTGATTACGGTATCTGTGTGGAATTCCTGTGATCACGTCTGAGAATATAAGTAGCTATAAGTTTTTATGTTTTGCAATATTATGTATTATGTATAGCATACTTAAACGTACAGTACAAGTCAAAAGTTTGGAAACAGCTACTCATTCAAGAGTTTTGCTCTATTTGTACTATTTTCTACATTGTAGAATAATAGTGAAGCTGTCCAAACTATGAAATAACACATATGGAATCATGTAGTAACCAAAAAAGTGATAAACAAATCAACATATATTTTACATTTCAAATCAAATCAAAGTTTATTTGAGAATCTTCAAAGTAGCCACCCTTTGCCTTGATGACAACTTTGCCCACTCTTGGCATTCTCTCAACCAGCTGAATGAGGTAGTCACCTGGAATGCATTTCAATTAACAGCTGTGTAAAGTTGTAGAATTTCATTTGTAGAATTTCTTTCCTTCTTGATGCTTTGAGCCAATCAGTTGTGTTGTGAAAAGGTAGGTGTGGTATACAGTAGATAGCCCTATATGGTAAAAGACGAAGTCCATATTATGGCAAGAACAGCTCAAATAAGCAAAGAGAAATGACAGTCCATCATTACTTTAGGACATGAAGGTCAGTCAATACGGAAAGTTCCAAGAAATTTGAACGTTTCTTCAAGTGCGGTCACAAAAAGTGCAGTCACAAAAACCATGAAGTCCTATGATGAAACTGGCTTTCATGAGGATCGCCATAATTACTGCAAAGAAACCACTATTAAAGGGCACCAATAACAAAAAGAGACTTGCTTGGGCCAAGAAACAAGAGCAATGGACATTAGACCGGTGGAAATCTATCCTTTGGTCTGATGAGTCCAAATTTGAGAGTTTTGGTTCGAACCGCCGTGTCTTTGTGAGATGCAGAGTAGGTGAACGGATGATCTCCGCATGTGTGGTTCCCACCGTGAAGCATGGAGGAAGAGGTGTGATGGTGTGGAGGTGCTTTGCTGGTGACACTGTGATTTATTTAGAATTCAAGGCGCACTTAACAAGCATGGCTACCAAAGCATTCTGCAGCGATATGCCATCCCATCTGGTTTGCGCATAGTGGAACTATCATTCATTTTTTAACA
>NC_068440.1:42092460-42129960 GCF_023373465.1 Oncorhynchus keta | reverse complement strand
CATGGCTCTGCTGAATGTGTTCTCTTCCTAGTGACATCATGGCTCTGCTGAATGTGTTCTCTTCCTTATGACATCATGGCTCTGCTGAATGTGTTCTCTTCCTTGTGACATCATGGCTCTGCTGAATGTGTTCTCTTCCTTATGACATCATGGCTCTGCTGAATGTGTTCTCTTCCTAGTGACATCATGGCTCTGCTGAATGTGTTCTCTTCCTTATGACATCATGGCTCTGCTGAATGTGTTCTCTTCCTTGTGACATCATGGCTCTGCTGAATGTGTTCTCTTCCTAGTAACATCATGGCCCTTGTGAATGCATTTGATCTCCCTGAGCACTCCTTCACTGTTGACAACTATGAGGAAGTTCTTCAACATTACAACAGCACATCGCCAGACATCATCCAGGGATTAAACCTGAAGACCTGTGATCTACAGCAGATTCTCAGTCAGGTAGTGAAATTACACGATGTCCAATCCAAGACACGTCATTTACTCTGAGGGACACCAGAACTTTCTTATGCCCGTACTGTGTTCCCCGTAGGGTGTGGAGGGAACTGGTCTGGCCTTCATCGTGTTCACAGAAGCCATCACCAAGATGCCTGTCTCTCCTCTCTGGTCCATCCTGTTCTTCATCATGCTCTTCTGTCTGGGACTGTCCACCATGTTTGGGAACATAGAGGGGGTCGTGGTGCCCCTTCAGGATCTCAAAATCTTCCCCAATTGGCCCAAAGAAGTCTTAACAGGTTAGTGACACACGGAAGCTGAGATGTCTTCTTCTAAACAGCACTAAATCAAAATGTCTTCAAACCAAGGCATCACAAACTTGTTGTTGACCTTTAACCTCTCTGCACACACACACCTTTAAGGGAGTATCCCTCTGAACATCCAATGAGGTTGAGCACCAATGAAAGAACCTTGGTTGTCGACGTTTAAACAACTGTCTTTGTTTCGTCTTCCTTCAGGCGTCACTTGTATCGTTTGCTTCACGGTCGCTCTCATATTCACCCAGCGGTCTGGTAACTACTGGCTGGCTCTGTTCGACAGCTTTGCCGGCTCCATCCCTCTCCTAGTCATCGCCTTCTGTGAAATGTTGTCTGTTGTTTACATCTACGGGATAGACAGGTGAGTCCAGATACTGAAACACCACGAAATAAAATAGAACTGAATAAGAATAGAAAATACCTAATTGTCAAAGCTATGTGAAGATGTACAGTAGATGTCAAACGTTTGGACACCTACTCATTCAAGGGTTATTCTTAATATTTTTGTTATAGAGTATACCGTACTTATTTTACTCTCCATATCCCCAAATTCCTACCACAAACTCTGAACCTTTTCATCTGGATCATCATAGCTAGCAAACCGCAACCCGGGTTGACTACTCCTGGCTAACGTTTTCTTCCCGGAGCTAGCACCAACTAGCCTGGGGCTAGCCCATGCTAGACCCATCTCCCGGCTCACTCCTGGGCTACAATATCTGGACCCCTTCTACTGCCGGTACGGGGCACGGAACCCCACCGATCCTCTACGACTGGAATAACGACATAATCTGCCCGAGGATTCCAACAGACCCATCATGCGCGACACACACTGAAGGCCCATTCTGCTAACCTGCTAGGCCTGCTAGCTACCTAGAGCTACTTGGAACCCTACTAACTCCACGACTGGTTTATTGACGTCACTGCACGAAGAGGCAAAAACAGACTTACCCCCATCGCGACGTCCCCCAAAGGCTAACTTGCTAGCCCTGGTCTACTAACTGCTAGCTTGCCAGCCCCGGTCTGCTAACTGCAAGCTTGTTTAGCCCCGGCCTACTAACTGTTAGCGTGTTAGCATCGGCCTGCTAACTGTCTGAATCGCGATGTCCCCAGTCAGCCCAACCACTCACTGGACCCACTACTGTCTTATTGTAGTGGGTTTATTTTACTGTCTTATTTCACTGTAGAGCCTCTAGCCCTGCTCAATATGCCTTAACCAACCATGTTGTCCCACCTCCTACATATGCGATGACATCACCTGGTTTAAAAGTCTATAGAGACCATATCTCTCTCATCATTACTCAATGCCTAGGTTTACCTCCAATGTACTCACATCCTACCTTACCTTTGTCTGTACACTATGCCTTGACTCTATGCTTTCGTGCCCAGAAACCTGCTCCTTTTACTCTCTGTTCTGAACGTGCCAGTTCGTATAGCCTTTAGCCGTACCCTTATCCTACTTCTCCTCTGTTCCTCTGGTGATGTAGAGGTGAATCCAGGCCCTGTAGCCCCCAGTTCCACTCCTATTCCCCAGGCTCTCTCTTTTGTTGACTTCTGTAACCGTAAAAGCCTTGGTTTCATACATGTCAACATCAGAAGTCTCCTCCCTAAGTTTGTTCTATTCACTGCTTTAGCACACTCTGCCAACCCGGATGTCCTAGCCGTGTCTGAAACCTGGCTTCGGAAAACCACCAAAAACCCTGAAATCTCCATTGCTAACTATAACGTTTTCCGCCAAGATAGAACTGCCAAAGGGGGCGGTGTTGCAATCTACTGCAAAGATAGCCTGCAGAGTTCTGTATTACTTTTGAAGTCTGTACCCAAACAATTTGAGCTTCTACTTCTAAAAATTCACCTTTCCAGAAACAAGTCTCTCACTGTTGCCTCTTGCTATAGACCTCCCTCTGCCCCCAGCTGTGCCCTCGATACCATATGTGAACTGATTGCCCCCCATCTATCTTCTGAGCTCGTGCTACTAGGTGACCTAAACTGGGACGTGGTTAACACCCCGGCCATCCTTACAATCCAAGCTTGATGGCCTCAATCTCACAGAAATGATCAAATCCGTAACTCCAAAACTGTAAACACACCTCATTCATAGATGTCATTTTCCTAACTAACTCGCCCTCCAAATACACCTCTGCTGTTTTCAATCAAGACCTCAGCGATCACTGCCTCATTGTCTGCATCCGTAATGGGTCTGAGGTCAAACAACCACCCCTCATCACTATCAAATGCTCCCTGAAACACTTCAGCGAGCAGGCCTTTCTAATCGACCTGGCCGGGGTATCCTGGAAGGATATTGACCTCATCCCGTCAGTCGAGGATGCCTGGTTATTCTTTAAAAGTGCCTTCCTCGCCACCTTAAATAAGCATGCCCCGTTCAAAAAATGTAGAACTAGGAACAGATACAGCCCTTGGTTCACTCCAGACCTGACTGCCCTCGACCAGCACAAAAACATCCTGTGGCTTTCTGCATTAGCATCGAATAGCCCCCGTGATATGCAACTTTTCAGAGAAGTTAGGAACAAATATACACAGGCAGTTAGGAAAGCTAAGGCTAGATTTTTCAAAACAGAAATTTGCATCCTATAGTACAAACTCAAAAAAATTCTGGGACACTGTAAAGTCTGTAAGATAAGAGCACCTCCTCCCAGCTGCCCACTGCTCTGAGGCTAGGAAACACTGTCACCACTGATAAATCTACTATAATTGAGAATTTCAAAAAGCATTTCTCTACGTGTCCATACTCTACGTGTCCATACTAGACACGTGTTCCATACTAGACCCGTGTTCCATACTAGACACGTGTTCCATACTAGACTATATAAGTACCCCAGGGGTGTAACTTTGTCTTTAGAAGTAGGGGGGGGCATAAATATTATGATTTATTTTTATCCAGTTGGATAAACACTCCGAACAGCCTTCCCGACTGCTCAGAGGCGTCCACATGGTCCTAAAGCACACTATTGCCTCGTTTTGTATCACGTTCCAATAGTAAAACTGTGGGGAACAAAAGGGCAACTTCAGGATGTGGGGGGGAGGGGGGGACATTTCCCCAGTGAATGTTGCACGCCTGAGTACACCTTAGGTCTTCATTAGACCTAAGGGTTACATCAACCATGTATCACAGTGTGCATATTCCTCTTCATTGGATATCATGGGGAACTTTCACTCTGATAACCAGCCATTGGAACATCGAAATCCCAGTTAATTCACTCTCCTACTCCGACAGGTTTAACGCAGACATAGAGTTCATGATTGGACACAAGCCCAACCTGTTCTGGCAGGTGACCTGGAGGTTCGTCAGTCCAGTCATCATGCTGGTGATTTTCATCTTCTACTTGGTCACCCAGGTCAGCGGGGAGCTGACCTACCTCGTATGGGACCAGGACGCGGTAAGCCTTGTTGACAGGAAATAGTTCATGAATGTTGTTGATATCATATCTGCGTCCCAAATGGCACCATATTTGCTGTGTAGTGCACTACTTTAGACCAGGGTCTATAGGGTAGTAGTGCACTACTTTAGACCAGGGTCTATAGGGTAGTAGTGCACTACTTTAGACCAGGGTCTATAGGGTAGTAGTGCACTACTTTATACCAGGGTCTATAGGGTAGTAAGGCACTACTTTAGACCAGGGCCTATAGGGTAGTAGTGCACTACTTTAGACCAGGGTCTATAGGGTAGTAGTGCACTACTTTAGACCAGGGCCTATAGGGTAGTAGTGCACTACTTTAGACCAGGGTCTATAGGGTAGTAAGGCACTACTTTAGACCAGGGCCTATAGGGTAGTAGTGCACTACTTTAGACCAGGGCCTATAGGGTAGTAGTGCACTACTTTAGACCAGGGTCTATAGGGTAGTAGTTCACTACTTTAGACCAGGGTCTATAGGGTAGTAGTGCACTACTTTAGACCAGGGTCTATAGGGTAGTAGTGCACTACTTTAGACCAGGGTCTATAGGGTAGTAGTTCACTACTTTAGACCAGGGTCTATAGGGTAGTAGTGCACTACTTTAGACCAGGGTCTATAGGGTAGTAGTGCACTACTTTAGACCAGGGCCTATAGGGTAGTAGTGCACTACTTTAGACCAGGGTCTATAGGGTAGTAGTGCACGACTTTAGACCAGGGTCTATAGGGTAGTAGTGCACTACTTTAGACCAGGGTCTATAGGGTAGTAGTGCACTACTTTATACCAGGGTCTATAGGGTAGTAGTGCACTACTTTATACCAGGGTCTATAGGGTAGTAAGGCACTACTTTAGACCAGGGCCTATAGGGTAGTAGTGCACTACTTTAGACCAGGGCCTATAGGGTAGTAGTGCACTACTTTAGACCAGGGTCTATAGGGTAGTAGTGCACTACTTTAGACCAGGGTCTATAGGGTAGTAGTGCACTACTTTAGACCAGGGTCTATAGGGTAGTAGTGCACGACTTTAGACCAGGGTCTATAGGGTAGTAGTGCACTACTTTAGACCAGGGTCTATAGGGTAGTAGTGCACTACTTTAGACCAGGGTCTATAGGGTAGTAGTGCACTACTTTAGACCAGGGTCTATAGGGTAGTAGTGCACGACTTTAGACCAGGGTCTATAGGTAGTAGTGCACTACTTTAAACCAGGGTCTATAGGGTAGTAGTGCACTACTTTATACCAGGGTCTATAGGGTAGTAGTGCACTACTTTATACCAGGGTCTATAGGGTAGTAAGGCACTACTTTAGACCAGGGCCTATAGGGTAGTAGTGCACTACTTTAGACCAGGGCCTATAGGGTAGTAGTGCACTACTTTAGACCAGGGTCTATAGGGTAGTAGTGCACTACTTTAGACCAGGGTCTATAGGGTAGTAGTGCACTACTTTAGACCAGGGTCTATAGGGTAGTAGTGCACTACTTTAGACCAGGGTCTATAGGGTAGTAGTGCACTACTTTAGACCAGGGTCTATAGGGTAGTAGTGCACTACTTTAGACCAGGGTCTATAGGGTAGTAGTGCACTACTTTAGACCAGGGTCTATAGGGTAGTAGTGCACTACTTTAGACCAGGGTCTATAGGGTAGTAGTGCACTACTTTAGACCAGGGTCTATAGGGTAGTAGTGCACTACTTTAGACCAGGGTCTATAGGGTAGTAGTGCACTACTTTAGACCAGGGCCCATAGAGGATGCAGACATGGACTTGTATGTATTTTCTCCCTTGTTCTAAGTAAAGACTTTCACTTGTTGAAGTTTAAACCATTTGTTGCTCTTATGCCACAACAACTCTTTAGTATCGAGATTGGAAATGTATCTAAAGTTGTCAACAGTTTTTTGAAGTTGATACATTATACAGGATATATAGCCGTATGTGGACACCCAATCAAATTAGTGGATTCGTCTATTTCAGCCACACCCATTGCTGAAGGGTGTATAAAATCGAGCCCGCCGCCATGCGATCTCCATAGACAAACAATGGCAGTAGAATGGCCCGTATTGAAGAGTGCGTTCCGGTTCTCTTAACACATTATGGACCCGGAACTTAATCCAGAATCTAAACTAATTACGCAAAACTTTAGTTCTGGATTATCCGAGATGAATCAATTATCAACAAATGAAAACACTATTGATGATAAACCAAGTTAATTTAATAAAATAAGTTATTTTGTTGTTCCCTGATTTGCTTCATCTGGTTCTAGGAGGAGTTCCCTACTCTGGCAGACCGTCAGTATCCCGACTGGATCTACTTCATCATATTTATTTTGGCTGGCATTCCCAGTCTGGCTGTCCCTGGAGTCGCCATATTCAAATTCACCTACAACCGCTGCTGCCAGAAAGACAACGGCTTCAGAGAAGACACCATCAACTCTGTCTCTGCTCAAATACAGATGATGGACTAAAAGTAACAGGTTCACCCTCAGTTCTGGATTTCAAAGAAAAGTTGTTTTTACCTTGTCAGCTCGGGGGATTCGTCCCCGAGGCCGGTGTCGGCACACTGCTGGAGCCGCGTGTCTCTTTACACACCTGTTTCCCATCTCATAATTATGTTCCTTATGTAACCCTCTGGTTTCCCTTTCTGTTTTGTGGGTGATTGTCTTTCGTGTATTCCGGTGTGTTGTATGTTGAGTCCTGTTTTGTGGGTGATTGTCTTTCGTGTATTCCGGTGTGTTGTATGTTGAGTCCTGTTTTGTCCTTTGTCCTTAATAATAATAATATAATAATAATATATAATAATAATAATAATATAATAATATATGCCATTTAGCGGACGCTTTTATCCAAAGCGACTTACATTCATGTGTGCATACATTCTACGTATGGGTGGTCCCGGAATCGAACCCACTACCCTGGCGTTACAAGCGCCATGCTCTACCAACTGAGCTACAGAAGGACCGTGTTTGTTTGGAACAGGATTCTGTTACGTTTTGGATCAGTGATTGTTACTCTTATCTGTGTCCCGACTCCTTCGCTATCTTTTAGATAGACTGACAGCTGTAACTTTGCAAAATGTGGGAAAAGTCAAGGGGTCTGAATACTTTCCGAATGCTCTGCATTTTACTTGCTTTGGCAATGTAAACATACAGTGGCTAGTGAAAGTATTCACCCCCCTTGGCATTTTTCCTATTTTGTTGCCTTACAACCTGGAATTAAAATTGATATTTTGGTGGTTTGTATCATTTGATTTACACAACATGCCATTTTGAAGATGTAAAATACTTTTTTTATATTGACAATAAATAAGACAAAAAAAAACGGAAAACTTGAGAGTACATAACTGTCCACCCCCCCAAAGTCAATACTTTGTAGAGACATCTTTTGTAAGTCTCTTGGGGTATGTCTCTATAAGCTTGGCACATCTAGCCACAGGGACTTTTGCCCATCCTTCAATACAAAACTGATCCAGCTCCTTCAAGTTGGTTGGGTTCTGGTGGTGTGCTGTAATCTTTAAGACATACCACAGATTCTCAATTGGATTGAGGTCTGGGCTTTGACTAGGCCATTCCAAGACATTTAAATGTTTCCCCTTAAACCACTTGAGTGTTGCATTAGCAGTATGCTTAGGGTCATTGTCCTGCTGGAAGGTGAACCTCCGTCCCAGTCTCAAATCTCTGGAAGACTGAAACAGTTTTCCCTCAAGTATTTCCCTGTATTTAGAGCACTCCATCATTCCTTCAATTCAGACCATTTTCCCAGTTCCTGCCGATGAAGAACGTCCCCATAGATGCTGCCACCACCATGCTTCACTGTGGGGATGGTGTTATTTGGGTGATGAGAGGTGTTGGATTTGTGACAGACAAAGCATTTTCCAAAAAACTACATTTTTGTCTCATCTGACCAGAGTACCTTCTTCCATATGTTTGGGGAGTCTCCCACATGCCTTTCGGCGAACACCAAATGTGTTTGCTTATTTTTTTCTTTAAGCAATGGCTTTTTTTCTGACCACTCTTCCGTAAAGCCCAACTCTGTGGAGTGTGTGGCTTAAAGTGGTCCTATGGACAGATACTCCAATCTCCGCTGTGGAGCTTTGCAGCTCCTTCAGGGTTATCTTTGGTCTCTTTTGTTGCTTCTCTGATTAATGCCCTCCTTGCCTGGTCCGTGAGTTTTGGTGGGCGGCCCTCTCTTGGCAGATTTGTTGTGGTGCCATATTCTTTCCATTTTTGAATAAAGGATTTAATGGTTCTCCGTGGGATGTTTCAAAGTTTCAGACATTTTTTTATAACCCAACCCTGATCTGTACTTCACCACAACTTTGTCCCTGACCTGTTTGGAGAACTCCTTGGTCTTCATGGTGCCGTTTGCTTGGTGGTGTTGTAGACTCTGGGGCCTTTCAGAACAGCTGTATATATACTGAGATCATGTGACAGATCATGTGACACTTAAATAAAGTCCACCTGTGTGCAATCTAACTAATTATGTGACTCCTGGAGGTAATTGGTTGCACCAGATCTTATTTAGGGGCTTCATTGCAAAGTGGGTGAATACATATACACACACCACTTTTCCTTTTTTAAATTATTTTAAATTTAAAGTTATTTTTTTCATTTCACTTCAACAATTTGTCATTTTTTGTGTGTATGTCCATTACATGGAATCCACATGATAATCTATTTAAATTATAGGTTGCGATGCAACAAAATAGAAAAACCGCCAAGGGATGAATCCTTCTGCATTGCCACTGTGTAAATTTAATTGAGAAGTGAATTCAACCAGAACATTAGTTCCCACTGTCTCATACTGGAGGGAACACCTGTTAGGTTGAAGGTCAAAGAAGACGTATTTGTGCAGCTGAAATATTGGAACGCAACGCAAACGGAGCTCTGTAGATGAGTTGGCGTAGACTGTGAAATCACGATGGAGAGCCTTTCACAGCCTAAAGACAGACCTGGGCAAGGGGCATCAGGGAGAAAAATACTTTCATTATCAGTGCATTTAGCGACTGAAGACTACAGTGACAATGAGTGGACAGAGATGGAGGATGTGAAAGAGAGATGGAAGCTAAAACGACAGAAGTATGGAGAGTTCTATATGATGTAACAAAAAGCTCGGGCTTGCCTTTGTTTCAGAGTTTGACTAGGTGGTTGGTGTACTACTCTGACATGTCCCAGATCAGATTGAGGACGTAGGCGTGGTTTCAGTCCACATTCTGACCAAAGGGCAAACTCTGAGCATAGGCATGGAACCTAATGCCCCCAAACCACAGAAAGTATCACTGAGTAGAAGTAAAGCAGGTTACTGAATGAAATGGAATGTGTCCACTCTTGGAGTAAAGTTGAACAAGAAAATAAATTATTGATTCCGTTACAGATAAAATGTAATCACCAAACAATTCATTCATAAAACCCAGGAAAACATTAACCATAGAGAAATGACCATTGCTATATCATAGCTGCTAAGGTTTATTACAGTATCTATAAAATATGTTAGCTAGTTAACCATCAGTCTGCTGGTGTGTCTATCTGGGTTTCTTCCAGACAGAGAGGCTAAAGTCCCTCTCCTTTGTTTACTGTGGCTGTTTGTGGTCACACACTTTCATGTATGCCGTGGAGAGAGTGGACAGACAGTTGATTGACAGGTGGTCATAGCCAATAGCAGAGCCCGACTCACTTTAAAGTCCAGGAAGAGGGCGTGGCACTTGAGTCTGAGGATGGACATGAGCTTCCTCATCATTTGCTGCGCGTCACAGTGGGCGGAGCCTAGAGTCAGACTGTAGCTCAGGGATTTATTTAGTTATTTCACCTTTATTTAACCAGGTAGGCCAGGTGAGAACACCTTTATTTAACCAGGTAGGCCAGGTGAGAACACCTTTATTTAACCAGGTAGGCCAGGTGAGAACACCTTTATTTAACCAGGTAGGCCAGGTGAGAACACCTTTATTTAACCAGGTAGGCCAGGTGAGAACACCTTTATTTAACCAGGTAGGCCAGGTGAGAACACCTTTATTTAACCAGGTAGGCCAGGTGAGAACACCTTTATTTAACCAGGTAGGCCAGGTGAGAACACCTTTATTTAACCAGGTAGGCCAGGTGAGAACAAGTTCTCATTTACAACTGCGACCTGGCCAAGATAAAGCAAAGCAGTTCGACACAGACAACAACACAACGGCTCACGTGGACATTTCTGCAGTCACCCTTTCTCAAACCGCCGACATCTGTGGTCATTATGTTGTGTGACAAAACTGCACGTTTTAGAGTGGCTTCGTATTGTCCCCCAGCCAACCTGTGCGTGGCAATAATACATGATTTGAGATGCATGACAAGGCGTTGGACTGGGACACGTTTTAATATGACGGAATTTTAAAATGGATCCTCCTTGGTGCTGTGTAGTCTGGTTGTGCTAATATATTTGAGACCAGTGTATTGCAGTTAATGTCGTTTTTTTTATTTAATAAGTAGCATATAATTTGAGTAGTGAACAGGGAAGAAACGAGTCCCAGACAGTTTTCAATAGAACACAGCAGAAGAGGGCAGCATTTTACTAGCCTAATTAAATGATTGGGATCATCTGATTACTATCAATGTTTGGAATACATCGAGTTCGTTGACAAGACAAGAGACGATGGGACGTCCTTTCCACACTGAGATTTATTTGTCAAAGGTCCGCGGTGGGCAAGTTTAAACTAAACTATATTGGAGAGGTTTAAAGCAGTCAATGTAATTTATTCATTTACTGTTATAGTAGTTCTAAGTAACAGTCGTATAACAGCCAATTCAATGAATTGTTCTCAATTTGATGGCTTGTGTAGCTCTTTCCCAGAATTGTTTGGGTTTTCTTGTGATCACAAAACAACTTATTTTGCTCAAATAGAGATTAAACATTCAATTGTGTTTTCTTTGACAAGATGGGCTGAGAATAGAACATTCTAGTGACCCCAATTCTCTGGATTACTTTTGTGACCAGAATAAAGGGACATTTTTTACTCACCTAGAGACATAAGCTGATGTACGAAGGGCTTTATAAATAAATTTGATTTGATTTTGATTTGAAAGCTGCAATATGTAACGTTTTTGGGTGACCCTGACCAAATTAACATAGAAATGTGGGTTATAGATCTGTCATTTTCATTGAAAACAAGTCTAAGAAGCAGTAGATATGTTCTATGTGCGCTAATTCTACGCATTCCGTTCTTTAAAATGTTGTTAATGCGTCTTCTTATACTTTTGGTTTTGTTCACCAGCTTCAAACAGCTGAAAGTACAATATTTCTTTGTTATGGAAAACATATTTCACAGTTTAAATACTATGATTCTTTAAACTACTTGTTTTGCCATAAACTGAAATTAGTAAGAACGAAAAAAATAAATAAATGTAGCACCAGGAAATGGCAGAGCGACCAGGAAATGGCAGAGCGACCAGGAAATGGCAGAGCGACCAGGAAATGGCAGAGCGACCAGAAAATGGCAGAGCGACCAGGAAATGGCAGAGCGACCAGGAAATGGCAGAGCGACCAGGAAATGGCAGAGGAACCAGGAAATGGCAGAGCGACCAGGAAATGGCAGAGTGATTTCTGGACTGTGCGTCTTTAACTAGAGACTTTCAGCATATAGAGACACTCAACTTGTACTGCAAATCAAATCAACATTAATGTCACGTGTGTTACAGTGAAATGCTGAATACAACAGGTGTAGTAGACCTTACAGCGAAATGCTGAATGCAACAGGTGTAGTAGACCTCACAGTGAAATGCTGAATACAACAGGTGTAGTAGACCTTACAGTGAAATGCTGAATACAACAGGTGTAGTAGACCTCACAGTGAAATGCTGAATACAACAGGTGTAGTAGACCTCACAGTGAAATGCTGAATACAACAGGTGTAGTAGACCTTACAGTGAAATGCTGAATACAACAGGTGTAGTAGACCTTACAGTGAAATGCTGAATACAACAGGTGTAGTAGACCTCACAGTGAAATGCTGAATACAACAGGTGTAGTAGACCTTACAGTGAAATGCTGAATACAACAGGTGTAGTAGACCTTACAGTGAAATGCTGAATACAACAGGTGTAGTAGACCTTACAGTGAAATGCTGAATACAACAGGTGTAGTAGACCTTACAGTGAAATGCTGAATACAACAGGTGTAGTAGACCTCACAGTGAAATGCTGAATACTACAGGTGTAGTAGACCTCACAGTGAAATGCTGAATACAACAGGTGTAGTAGACCTCACAGTGAAATGCTGAATACAACAGGTGTAGTAGACCTCACAGTGAAATGCTGAATACAACAGGTGTAGTAGACCTTACAGTGAAATGCTGAATACAACAGGTGTAGTAGACCTTACAGTGAAATGCTGAATACAACAGGTGTAGTAGACCTCACAGTGAAATGCTGAATACTACAGGTGTAGTAGACCTCACAGTGAAATGCTGAATACAACAGGTGTAGTAGACCTCACAGTGAAATGCTGAATACAACAGGTGTAGTAGACCTCACAGTGAAATGCTGAATACAACAGGTGTAGTAGACCTTACAGTGAAATGCTGAATACAACAGGTGTAGTAGACCTTACAGTGAAATGCTGAATACAACAGGTGTAGTAGACCTTACAGTGAAATGCTGAATACAACAGGTGTAGTAGACCTTACAGTGAAATGCTGAATACAACAGGTGTAGTAGACCTTACAGTGAAATGCTGAATACAACAGGTGTAGTAGACCTTACAGTGAAATGCTGAATACAACAGGTGTAGTAGACCTTACAGTGAAATGCTGAATACAACAGGTGTAGTAGACCTTACAGTGAAATGCTGAATACAACAGGTGTAGTAGACCTTACAGTGACATGCTAACTGACAGGACCTAATCAACAGCGTAATTTTTAAGTAAAAAAAAAGATGAAAAATAGTAAAGAAATAAATACAACTGTAAAAAGACAGTGAAAAACAGTAGAGGCTATATACAGTAGAGAGGTTATATACAGTAGAGAGGCTATATACAGTAGAGAGGCTGTATACAGTAGAGAGGCTATATACAGTAGAGAGGCTATATACAGTAGAGAGGCTATATACAGTAGAGAGGCTATATACAGTAGAGAGGCTGTATACAGTAGAGAGGCTATATACAGTAGAGAGGCTGTATACAGTAGAGAGGCTATATACAGTAGAGAGGCTATATACAGTAGAGAGGCTATATACAGTAGAGAGGCTATATACAGTAGAGAGGCTATATACAGTAGAGAGGCTATATACAGTAGAGAGGCTGTATACAGTAGAGAGGCTATATACAGTAGAGAGGCTATATACAGTAGAGAGGCTGTATACAGTAGAGAGGCTATATACAGTAGAGAGGCTGTATACAGTAGAGAGGCTATATACAGTAGAGAGGCTATATACAGTAGAGAGGTTATATACAGTAGTGAGGCTATATACAGTAGAGAGGTTATATACAGTAGAGAGGCTATATACAGTAGAGAGGCTATATACAGTAGAGAGGTTATATACAGTAGAGTTTATATACAGTAGAGAGGCTATATACAGTAGAGAGGTTATATACAGTAGAGAGGTTATATACAGTAGAGAGGTTATATACAGTAGTGAGGCTATATACAGTAGAGAGGCTATAAACAGTAGAGAGGCTATATACAGTAGAGGCTATATACAGTAGAGAGGCTATATACAGTAGAGAGGTTATATACAGTCGAGAGGTTATATACAGTAGAGAGGTTATATATACAGTAGAAAGGTTATATACAGTAGAGAGGCTATATACAGTATATACAGTAGAGAGGCTATATACAGTATATACAGTAGAGAGGCTATACACAGTAGAGAGGCTATATACAGTATATACAGTAGAGAGGCTATATACAGTATATACAGTAGAGAGGCTATATACAGTAGAGAGGCTATATACAGTAGAGAGGCTATATACAGTAGAGAGGATATATACAGTAGAGAGGCTATATACAGTAGAGAGGATATATACAGTAGAGAGGATATATACAGTAGAGAGGTTATATACAGTAGAGAGGATATATACAGTAGAGAGGCTATATACAGTAGAGAGGCTATATACAGTAGAGAGGCTATATACAGTAGAGAGGCTATATACAGTAGAGAGGCTATATACAGTAGAGAGGCTATATACAGTAGAGAGGCTATATACAGTAGAGAGGTTATATACAGTAGAGAGGCTATATACAGTAGAGAGGCTATATACAGTAGAGAGGTTATATACAGTAGAGAGGCTATATACAGTAGAGAGGCTATATACAGTAGAGAGGTTATATACAGTAGAGTTTATATATAGTAGAGAGGCTATATACAGTAGAGAGGCTATATACAGTAGAGAGGCTATGTACAGTAGAGAGGCTATATACAGTAGAGAGGCTATATACAGTAGAGAGGCTATATACAGTAGAGAGGCTATATACAGTAGAGAGGTTATGTACAGTAGAGAGGCTATATACAGTAGAGAGGCTATATACAGTAGAGAGGTTATGTACAGCAGAGAGGCTATATAAACAGTAGAGAGGTTATGTACAGTAGAGGGGCTATATAAAAGCACTGGTTAGTCATGCTAATTGAGATAATATGTACATGTAGGTGTAGTTAAAGTGACTGTGCATTTATGATGAAAAGAGAGTAGCAGCAGCGTAAAAGGGGGGTTGAGGGGGGGGGGCACACAATGCAAATAGTCCGGGTGGCCATTTGATTACTTGTTCAGGAGTCTTACGGCTTGGTGGTAAAAACTGTGGAGAAGCCTTTTTGTCCTAGACTTGGTACCACTTGCTGTGCCGTAGTAGAAAGAACAGCCTTCCTCCTTTTAGGGCCTTCCTCTGACACCGCCTGGTATAGAGGTCCTGGATGGCAGGAAGCTTAGCCTCACCACCCTCTGTAGTGCCTTGCGGTCGGAGACCGAGCAGTTGCCATACCAGGCAGTGATGCAAGCAGTCAGGATGCTCCGATGTTGCAGTTGTAGAAACTTTTGAGGATCTCAGAACCCATGCCAAATCTTTTTAGTTTCCTAAGGGGGAATAGGCTTTGTCGTGCTCTCTTCACAACTAACTCAGATAAAGGATGATTGGTTAAAAGACAAGCATAAGATGATAGTTGGAGCTGTGTTGTTAGATTTCAGTGCAGCCTTTAATGTTATTGATTATAAATTGTTATTGAAGAAACTCACTATATATGATTTTACATCACCTGCCATCATATGGTTGGAGAGTTACTTATCCAATAGAACCCAGAGAGTGTTCTTCAAAGGAAGCTTCTCGAACATCAGATATGTAGTGGGGGTGTCCCTCAGGGTAGTTGCCTTGGGCCGTTACTCTTCTCCAGATATGTAGTGGGGGTGTCCCTCAGGGTAGTTGCCTTGGGCCGTTACTCTTCTCCAGATATGTAGTGGGGGTGTCCCTCAGGGTAGTTGCCTTGGGCCGTTACTCTTCTCCAGATATGTAGTGGGGGTGTCCCTCAGGGTAGTTGCCTTGGGCCGTTACTCTTCTCCAGATATGTAGTGGGGGTGTCCCTCAGGGTAGTTGCCTTGGGCCGTTACTCTTCTCCAGATATGTAGTGGGGGTGTCCCTCAGGGTAGTTGCCTTGGGCCGTTACTCTTCTCCAGATATGTAGTGGGGGTGTCCCTCAGGGTAGTTGCCTTGGGCCGTTACTCTTCTCTAAGTGATTTGCCACTGGTCTTAAACACAACGCTGGAATGATTCAGACGATTCCAAAGCCAGTTGAGCTCAATGAAACTCTACATAATGAGTTAGTTACAGAATGGGTGATTAATAACAAACAGGTCTTAAATACATCTACAACTAAAAGTATTTTTATTTGATTAAAAACACTCTCTAAGACCTCAATTGGAGAACATAAAGAATGTGACCACTGAGCCAGTTGAGGAAATTAATCTCCTTGGTTCAACATTGGAGGGTCAGTATTCATGGTTAAGACTATCATGACTGTCCTGATCAGGCCAGGTTACAGGAGACCACAATCCTACAGATTATATCTGAACCCCAACAGAGGAGAGATCTAGGGGTCTGAAGATGTGGGGGGGTTTATGACCCCTGAATCCCCTGGTGAATCTCAGGCCACAGACACATTCCTTTTGTTCTGTTACTATGGAGAACCAGCCTCAGAACATTAAACATGAAATAAAGGGACTTTGGAATAATGGTTTCCGTCAGCCACAATGGTGGTCATGACGATAGATGGAATATGAAAATGTATGTCATTTTTGTTTTGTTATTAAAAGGTTAATAGATTACGTTATTACAAAAACATTGTAACATCAACAGTTTACCTAGTATATGTTTCAAATCAAATCAAACGTATTCATACAGCCCTTCGTACATCAGCTGATATCTCAAAGTGCTGTACAGAAAACCTAGTATATGTTTGATGTTTATACATTTGAATCAAATCTAGACCTTGCCTCATTAACTTGGTACGAGAATTGCCCTAAAAAGGCGGTTACGCCCACTTCTGACACGAGGGTATAAAACCTGTGAGAAAATAATTTACAGAGAAGACTAAGTGACCCGAGCTGCAGCCAAGGTCTAAAAAGTCAACGAACCCAAAACGCAACGCAAGTTTGAAGACAAAGAAATATTTTTCTACCCCAAGCTACCCGCTATGTCTAAGCGGGTGAATTCAAGCCGGACCCCCTTAGCATCCAATCCCAGCGAATCGTGGTATCTAAAAAGGTTTCATTCCTATGCTGTGAGCTCTGAGCTACAGAGCTGCCTGTCCTCGGAAGACCCCCTCCAGAGCAAAGGGTGAGGGAACAGACTCCTAAGCCAAAAGGACACTGACATCGTGAGGACGACCAGAAAGGTGCGCCGGAGAAGTGCGTCATCGAGAAGCCTCAACTGTCCCCTGAACGGTCCACGCAGAGAATCCTCGGAGACCTTCCCCACGTAATTACATCATTATATTCTGACCCATAAGAGCGGCAGTTTGGGGCAAGGCTAGGGTTAGAATAGCATAGCTGACAAATTCACCCAAATGTATATTCCTCTCCGTGTACTTTCTTTTTTCTCTCTCGCTCTTTGAAATACCCATCTTGGGTAACACGCTCCATAGTGTGTTGGCCCGTTATACTAAGTTCTAATCATTAGCCTATAATGCGGTTTGTCTATGTGTATCTTTTATCATCATTTTAGCAAATAAATATTCAACTAAGATTGGTGTGGTACGAACCCATTGGTGAGACACGGGTCCGAACCCATTGGTGAGACCCGGGTCCGAACCCATTGGTGAGACCCGGGTCCGAACCCATTGGTGAGACCCGGGTCCGAACCCATTGGTGAGACCCGGGTCCGAACCCATTGGTGAGACCCGGGTCCGAACCCATTGGTGAGACCCGGGTCCGAACTCATTGGTGAGACCCGGGTCCGAACTCATTGGTGAGACCCGGGTCCGAACCCATTGGTGAGACCCGGGTACGTGCAGATTCACGGACTATACGACTTTCAGAACGAGATTGTAGAGGCAACTGGTTAATTAGCGGCTGTTGTAAAATCGATATTCTGATATTCTTTGAGTTAATTTGGGAAATATAAACATTTCCCTTTAACTGCACATACAGAACTAAACATCAACAACAGGCGTGATAGTCCTTCATGTTGACGAGAGATTAGCTGCTTCTCTACTAGTTTAAATAAAGACCAGGCAAAGCTGCAGCTCAGAACAGAGCAGGAAGCCTTTCCCTTTAACTGCCAATACAGAACTAAACATCAAAAAACAGGCGTGATAGTCCTTCATGTTGACGAGAGATTAGCTGCTTCTCTACTAGTTATGAGAATATTTACTGTAATATATACCAGATTGTTTGCATAATCAAATAACATTCAGCTCAGACACCCAATACACACCCCACAAGACAAACGACCAGGGGTCTCTTCAGACACCCAATACACACCCCACAAGACAAGCGACCAGGGGTCTCTTCAGACACCCAATACACACCCCACAAGACAAGCCAACAGGGGTCTCTTCAGACACCCAATACACACCCCACAAGACAAGCCAACAGGGGTCTCTTCAGACACCCAATACACACCCCACAAGACAAGCCACCAGGGGTCTCTTCAGACACCCAATACACACCCCACAAGACAAGCGACCAGGGGTCTCTTCAGACACCCAATACACACCCCACAAGACAAGCCAACAGGGGTCTCTTCAGACACCCAATACACACCCCACAAGACAAGCCACCAGGGGTCTTTTCAGACACCCAATACACACCCCACAAGACAAGCCACCAGGGGTCTCTTCAGACACCCAATACACACCCCACAAGACAAGCCAACAGGGGTCTCTTCAGACACCCAATACACACCCCACAAGACAAGCCACCAGGGGTCTCTTCAGACACCCAATACACACCCCACAAGACAAGCCACCAGGGGTCTCTTCAGACACCCAATACACACCCCACAAGACAAGCCAACAGGGGTCTCTTCAGACACCCAATACACACCCCACAAGACAAGCCACCAGGGGTCTCTTCAGACACCCAATACACACCCCACAAGACAAGCCACCAGGGGTCTCTTCAGACACCCAATACACACCCCACAAGACAAGCCACCAGGGGTCTCTTCAGACAGGGTCTCTTCAGACACCCAATACACACCCCACAAGACAAGCCAACAGGGGTCTCTTCAGACACCCAATACACACCCCACAAGACAAGCCAACAGGGGTCTCTTCAGACACCCAATACACACCCCACAAGACAAGCCACCAGGGGTCTCTTCAGACACCCAATACACACCCCACAAGACAAGCCACCAGGGGTCTCTTCAGACACCCAATACACACCCCACAAGACAAGCCAACAGGGGTCTCTTCAGACACCCAATACACACCCCACAAGACAAGCCACCAGGGGTCTCTTCAGACACCCAATACACACCCCACAAGACAAGCCACCAGGGGTCTCTTCAGACACCCAATACACACCCCACAAGACAAGCCACCAGGGCTCCAAAAATAATTTACGGCAACGCAGTGATATACAGAGTCATGATCGCACATCTCCAACTACTCAAGCAAACAGCAAAATGACCATAACAAAACAAAAAACATATGAAATATCTCATGGAAGGGTGGGGACTGCAAGAGGACACACACACACACACACACACACACACACACACACACACACACACACACACAGTTGGTTTCTGTTGTATTATTTGTACATGGTATTTTAAATGTGTGTGTGACTGTCCGCGTTTTGTTACTTGTCAAAAAGTATCGTTCATACAACACCTGGGGAAGGGGGCACAACAATTTGGTTTGAAAAATACATCTATGTTAAAGGAAAACAAATACCACCAACCATAATTAAAACTGAATTTAATGTTGAAATATGAAGTCCCTGCAGACCACCAGTAAGTAGCCTGTGATAATGATATCTACATTACATTCTGCTCCCCCTTCATTTTAAAAAGAAAACATTTCAACCAAATGACAAGGCACTATTACCAGGACCACCCTCTTGGTTGAAACATGACATCATTCAGAGTCCACGTGACCAGTAGAATCTAGTCAGATCAAAGGGTTTTTACTCATTCAGTCCAGCTCTTTCCCCATCAGGTCAGTTAAAGAAAAGGAGACATTTAGCAGATGTCCATGGTGGGATCAGACCACCAGCATATCAACAGGGGGGGGTCTGAGTGGTGGGATCAGACCACCAGCATATCAACAGGGGGGGGTCTGAGTGGTGGGATCAGACCACCAGCATATCAACAGGGGGGGGGTCTGAGTGGTGGGATCAGACCACCAGCATATCAACAGGGGGTCTGAGTGGTGGGATCAGACCACCAGCATATCAACAGGGGGTCTGAGTGGTGGGATCAGACCACCAGCATATCAACAGGGGGTCTGAGTGGTGGGATCAGACCACCAGCATATCAACAGGGGGGTCTGAGTGGTGGGATCAGACCACCAGCATATCAACAGGGGGTCTGAGTGGTGGGATCAGACCACCAGCATATCAACAGGGGGTCTGAGTGGTGGGATCAGACCACCAGCATATCAACAGGGGGTCTGAGTGGGGGTCTGACCACCAGCATATCAACAGGGGGTCTGAGTGGTGGGATCAGACCACCAGCATATCAACAGGGGGTCTGAGTGGTGGGATCAGACCACCAGCATATCAACAGGGGGTCTGAGTGGGGATCAGACCACCAGCATATCAACAGGGGGTCTGAGTGGTGGGATCAGACCACCAGCATATCAACAGGGGGGTCTGAGTGGTGGGATCAGACCACCAGCATATCAACAGGGGGTCTGAGTGGTGGGATCAGACCACCAGCATATCAACAGGGGGTCTGAGTGGTGGGGGGGTCTGAGTGGTGGGATCAGACCACCAGCATATCAACAGGGGGTCTGAGTGGTGGGATCAGACCACCAGCATATCAACAGGGGGTCTGAGTGGTGGGATCAGACCACCAGCATATCAACAGGGGGTCTGAGTGGTGGGATCAGACCACCAGCATATCAACAGGGGGGGGTCTGAGTGGTGGGATCAGACCACCAGCATATCAACAGGGGGGGGTCTGAGTGGTGGGATCAGACCACCAGCATATCAACAGGGGGGGGTCTGAGTGGTGGGATCAGACCACCAGCATATCAACAGGGGGGGGTCTGAGTGGTGGGATCAGACCACCAGCATATCAACAGGGGGTCTGAGTGGTGGGATCAGACCACCAGCATATCACAGGGGGTCAGTGGGGTCTGAGTGGTGGGATCAGACCACCAGCATATCAACAGGGGGGGGTCTGAGTGGTGGGATCAGACCACCAGCATATCAACAGGGGGGGGGTCTGAGTGGTGGGATCAGACCACCAGCATATCAACAGGGGGGTCTGGTGGTGGGATCAGACCACCAGCATATCAACAGGGGGGTCTGAGTGGTGGGATCAGACCACCAGCATATCAACAGGGGGTCTGAGTGGTGGGTCATATCAACAGGGGGGTCTGAGTGGTGGGATCAGACCACCAGCATATCAACAGGGGGGGGTCTGAGTGGTGGGATCAGACCACCAGCATATCAACAGGGGGTCTGAGTGGTGGATCAGACCACCAGCATATCAACAGGGGGTCTGAGTGGTGGGATCAGACCACCAGCATATCAACAGGGGGTCTGAGTGGTGGGATCAGACCACCAGCATATCAACAGGGGGGGGGTCTGAGTGGTGGGATCAGACCACCAGCATATCAACAGGGGGTCTGAGTGGTGGGATCAGACCACCAGCATATCAACAGGGGGTCTGAGTGGTGGGATCAGACCACCAGCATATCAACAGGGGGTCTGAGTGGTGGGTGACCACCAGCATATCAACAGGGGGGGAGTGGTCAGACCACCAGCATATCAACAGGGGGTCTGAGTGGTGGGATCAGACCACCAGCATATCAACAGGGGGTCTGAGTGGTGGGATCAGACCACCAGCATATCAACAGGGGGGTCTGAGTGGTGGGATCAGACCACCAGCATATCAACAGGGGGGTCTGAGTGGTGGGATCAGACCACCAGCATATCAACAGGGGGGTCTGAGTGGTGGGATCAGACCACCAGCATATCAACAGGGGGTCTGAGTGGTGGGATCAGACCACCAGCATATCAACAGGGGGTCTGAGTGGTGGGATCAGACCACCAGCATATCAACAGGGGGTCTGAGTGGTGGGATCAGACCACCAGCATATCAACAGGGGGTCTGAGTGGTGGGATCAGACCACCAGCATATCAACAGGGGGTCTGAGTGGTGGGATCAGACCACCAGCATATCAACAGGGGGTCTGAGTGGTGGGATCAGACCACCAGCATATCAACAGGGGGTCTGAGTGGTGGGATCAGACCACCAGCATATCAACAGGGGGTCTGAGTGGTGGGATCAGACCACCAGCATATCAACAGGGGGTCTGAGTGGTGGGATCAGACCACCAGCATATCAACAGGGGGGTCTGAGTGGTGGGATCAGACCACCAGCATATCAACTGAGTGGTGGGAGACCACCAGGGGTCTGAGTGGTGGGATCAGACCACCAGCATATCAACAGGGGGTCTGAGTGGTGGGATCAGACCACCAGCATATCAACAGGGGGTCTGAGTGGTGGGATCAGACCACCAGCATATCAACAGGGGGGGGTCTGAGTGGTGGGATCAGACCACCAGCATATCAACAGTGGGGGGGGGTCTGAGTGGTGGGATCAGACCACCAGCATATCAACAGGGGGTCTGAGTGGTGGGATCAGACCACCAGCATATCAACAGGGGGGTCTGAGTGGTGGGGACCACCAGCATATCAACAGGGGGGTCTGAGTGGTGGGATCAGACCACCAGCATATCAACAGGGGGTCAGTGGTGGGATCAGACCACCAGCATATCAACAGGGGGTCTGAGTGGTGGGATCAGACCACCAGCATATCAACAGGGGGGTCTGAGTGGTGGGATCAGACCACCAGCATATCAACAGGGGGTCTGAGTGGTGGGATCAGACCACCAGCATATCAACAGGGGGTCTGAGTGGTGGGATCAGACCACCAGCATATCAACAGGGGGTCTGAGTGGTGGGATCAGACCACCAGCATATCAACAGGGGTCTGAGTGGTCAGACCACCAGCATATCAACAGGGGGGTCTGGTGGTGGGATCAGACCACCAGCATATCAACAGGGGGTCTGAGTGGTGGGATCAGACCACCAGCATATCAACAGGGGGTCTGAGTGGTGGGATCAGACCACCAGCATATCAACAGGGGGTCTGAGTGGTGGGATCAGACCACCAGCATATCAACAGGGGGTCTGAGTGGGGGATCAGACCACCAGCATATCAACAGGGGGTCTGAGTGGTGGGATCAGACCACCAGCATATCAACAGGGGGTCTGAGTGGTGGGATCAGACCACCAGCATATCAACAGGGGGTCTGAGTGGTGGGATCAGACCACCAGCATATCAACAGGGGGTCTGAGTGGTGGGATCAGACCACCAGCATATCAACAGGGGGTCTGAGTGGTGGGATCAGACCACCAGCATATCAACAGGGGGTCTGAGTGGTGGGATCAGACCACCAGCATATCAACAGGGGGGTCTGAGTGGTGGGATCAGACCACCAGCATATCAACAGGGGGTCTGAGTGGTGGGATCAGACCACCAGCATATCAACAGGGGGGGGTCTGAGTGGTGGGATCAGACCACCAGCATATCAACAGGGGGTCTGGTGGGATCAGACCACCAGCATATCAACAGGGGGTCTGAGTGGTATCTGTCCCAGGGTGAACCTTTTCCCTCCAAACTCCTTGAGTTCCTCTTCACTCAGCTGGCTCTGGGGGGAGAAGAGACTGTTTTCTGCCCCCCCAGTCTCCCCTGCCCTTGCTGCCAAACCCCCAAACCCTCCACTCGCCTGTCCAAAACCACTTGCAGCCACCGGGGCTGCACTCCCGAAACCACTTCCTGTAAATCCTCCACCACTAGTGGTCGTCGAGGTGAAGCTAAACCCGGAAGCAGAAGCCCCGAAACCGGCAGTAGTTAGGTCTTTGTTGGCAGCAGGGGCGGCAAAGGAGAAACCTGCTGCCGAGGGAGCAGAGGCGGCCGTAGAGCCGATCCCAGCGGGAGATGGTGCGGCCCCCACCACAGCACTGCCAAAACCAGACGCTGCAGGCTTTGGAGCAGCCGAACCAAAGCCTCCAGCACTCGGCGCAGCAAAGCTGAAACTGCTGACACCTGCGGTGTCCTTGGCTGGAGCCTGGGCTGGCACTCCAAAACCTAGAGAGAGGAGAGAGAGTCGAGCTTTAGATTGAGAGACGTACCAGAGAGATATCGTCCTACAGGGAGTCTTAGCCAGTCAACATAGGAGTTAGAGGGTCTTAGCCAGTCAACATAGGAGTTAGAGGGTCTTAGCTAGTCAACATAGGGGTTAGAGGGGGTCTTAGCCAGTCAACATAGGAGTTAGAGGGGGTCTTAGCCAGTCAACATAGGAGTTAGAGGGTCTTAGCCAGTCAACATAGGAGTTAGAGGGTCTTAGCCAGTCAACATAGGAGTTAGAGGGTCTTAGCCAGTCAACATAGGAGTTAGAGGGTCTTAGCCAGTTAACATAGGAGTTAGAGGGTCTTAGCCAGTCAACATAGGAGTTAGAGGGGGTCTTAGCCAGTCAACATAGGAGTTAGAGGGGGTCTTAGCCAGTCAACATAGGAGTTAGAGGGTCTTAGCCAGTCAACATAGGAGTTAGAGGGTCTTAGCCAGTCAACATAGGAGTTAGAGGGTCTTAGCCAGTCAACATAGGAGTTAGAGGGTCTTAGCCAGTCAACATAGGAGTTAGAGGGGATCTTAGCCAGTCAACATAGGAGTTAGAGGGTCTTAGCCAGTCAACATAGGAGTTAGAGGGGATCTTAGCCAGTCAACATAGGAGTTAGAGGGTCTTAGCCAGTCAACATAGGAGTTAGAGGGGATCTTAGCCAGTCAACATAGGAGTTAGAGGGGATCTTAGCCAGTCAACCTAGGAGTTACAGAGTGTCTTAGCCAGTCAACATAGGAGTTAGAGGGGATCTTAGCCAGTCAACCCAGGAGTTACAGAGTGTCTTAGCCAGTCAACATAGGAGTTAGAGGGGATCTTAGCCAGTCAACATAGGAGTTAGAGGGGCTCTTAGCCAGTCAACATAGGAGTTAGAGGGTCTTAGCCAGTCAACATAGGAGTTAGAGGGGCTCTTAGCCGGTCAACATAGGAGTTAGAGGGGATCTTAGCCAGTCAACATAGGAGTTAGAGGGGATCTTAGCCAGTCAACATAGGAGTTAGAGGGGATCTTAGCCAGTCAACCTAGGAGTTACAGAGTGTCTTAGCCAGTCAACATAGGAGTTAGAGGGGATCTTAGCCAGTCAACATAGGAGTTAGAGGGGGTCTTAGCCAGTCAACATAGGGGTTAGAGGGTCTTAGCCAGTCAACATAGGAGTTAGAGGGGATCTTAGCCAGTCAACATAGGAGTTAGAGGGTCTTAGCCAGTCAACATAGGAGTTAGAGGGGATCTTAGCCAGTCAACATAGGAGTTAGAGGGGATCTTAGCCAGTCAACATAGGAGTTAGAGGGGCTCTTAGCCAGTCAACATAGGAGTTAGAGGGTCTTAGCCAGTCAACATAGGAGTTAGAGGGGCTCTTAGCCGGTCAACATAGGAGTTAGAGGGGATCTTAGCCAGTCAACATAGGAGTTACAGAAGGCCTCCACGCCCGTATTCCACTTGTATTGTATTCCTATGAAGAACACAGGCTACAGCAGATCTTACCTGTTCCGAAGCCAGATGGTGCTGAGGACCCAAAGCCGGTCACTGGTGTCGACCCAAAACCTCCAGACGCTGCCTGTGGTGCTGGGTTGCCCAGCTCTGCAAGCTGGGAGAGAAGAGACAGTATTACTCACCTTGTACATACAGTCAGGAAAGCTAAGGCCAGCTTCTTCAGGCAGAAGTTTGCATCCTGTAGCTCCAACTCCAAAAAGTTCTGGGACACTGTGAAGTCCATGGAGAACAAGAGCACCTCCTCCCAGCTGCCCACTGCACTGAGGCTAGGAAACACAGTCTCCACCGATAAATCCATGATTATCGAAAACTTCAATAAGCACTTCTCAACGGCCTGGCTACTCCAACCTCGGCCAACAGCTCCGCCCCCCGTAGTTCCTCACCCAAGCCTCTCCAGGTTCTCCTTTACCCAAATTCAGATAGCAGATGTTCTGAAAGAACTACAAAACCTGGACCCGTACAAATCAGCTGGGCTTGACAATCTGGACCCGCTATTTCTGAAACTATCTGCCGCCATTGTCGCAACCCCTATTACCAGCCTGTTCAACCTCTCTTTCATATCGTCTGAGATCCCCAAGGATTGGAAAGCTGCCGCAGTCATCCCCCTCTTCAAAGGGGGAGACACCCTGGACCCAAACTGCTATAGACCTATATCCATCCTGCCCTGCCTATCTAAGGTCTTCGAAAGCCAAGTCAACAAACAGGTCACTGACCATCTCGAATCCCACCGTACCTTCTCCGCTGTGCAATCTGGTTTCCGAGCCGGTCACGGGTGCACCTCAGCCACACTCAAGGTACTAAATGATATCATAACCGCCATCGATAAAAGACAGTACTGTGCAGCAGTCTTCATCGACCTCGCCAAGGCTTTCGACTCTGTCAATCACCAAATTCTTATCGGCAGACTCAACAGCCTCGGTTTTTCGGATGACTGCCTTGCCTGGTTCACCAATTACTTTGCAGACAGAGTTCAGTGTGTCAAATCAGAGGGCATGCTGTCCGGTCCTCTGGCAGTCTCTATGGGGGTGCCACAGGGTTCAATTCTCGGGCCGACTCTTTTCTCTGTATATATCAATGATGTTGCTCTTGCTGCGGGCGATTCCCTGATCCACCTCTACGCAGACGACACCATTCTATATACTTTCGGCCCGTCATTGGACACTGTGCTATCAAACCTCCAAACGAGCTTCAATGCCATACAGCACTCCTTCCGTGGCCTCCAACTGCTCTTAAACGCGAGTAAAACCAAATGCATGCTTTTCAACCGATCGCTGCCTGCACCCGCATGCCCGACTAGCATCACCACCCTGGATGGTTCCAACCTTGAATATGTGGACATCTATAAGTACCTAGGTGTCTGGCTAGACTGCAAACTCTCCTTCCAGACTCACATCAAACATCTCCAATCAAAAATCAAATCCAGAGTCGGCTTTCTATTCCGCAACAAAGCCTCCTTCACTCACGCTGCCAAGCTTACCCTAGTAAAACTGACTATCCTACCGATCCTCGACTTCGGCGATGTCATCTACAAAATGGCTTCCAACACTCTACTCAGCAAACTGGATGCAGTCTATCACAGTGCCATCCGTTTTGTCACTAAAGCACCTTATACCACCCACCACTGCGACTTGTATGCTCTAGTCGGCTGGCCCTCACTACATATTCGTCGCCAGACCCACTGGCTCCAGGTCATCTACAAGTCCATGCTAGGTAAAGCTCCGCCTTATCTCAGTTCACTGGTCACGATGGCAACACCCATCCGTAGCACGCGCTCCAGCAGGTGTATCTCACTGATCATCCCTAAAGCCAACACCTCATTTGGCCGCCTTTCGTTCCAGTACTCTGCTGCCTGTGACTGGAACGAATTGCAAAAATCGCTGAAGTTGGAGACTTTTATCTCCCTCACCAACTTCAAACATCAGCTATCCGAGCAGCTAACCGATCGCTGCAGCTGTACATAGTCTATAGGTAAATAGCTCACCCTTTTTCACCTACCTCATTCCCATACTGTTTTTATACTGTTTTTATTTATTTACTTTTCTGCTCTTTTGCACACCAATATCTCTACCTGTACATGCCCATCTGATCATTTATCACTCCAGTGTTAATCTGCAAAATTGTATTATTCGCCTACCTCCTCATGCCTTTTGCACACATTGTATATAGACTGCCCATTTTTTTCTACTGTGTTATTGACTTGCTAATTGTTTACTCCATGTGTAACTCTGTGTTGTCTGTTCACACTGCTATGCTTTATCTTGGCCAGGTCGCAGTTGCAAATGAGAACTTGTTCTCAACTAGCCTACCTGGTTAAATAAAGGTGAAATAAAAATAAAATAAAAACATACACTACCGTTCACCAGTCTCAACGTCAACAGTGAAGAGGCGACTCCGGGATGCTGGCCTTCTAGGCAGAGTTCCTCTGTCCAGTCTCAACGTCAACAGTGAAGAGGCGACTCCGGGATGCTGGCCTTCGAGGCAGAGTTCCTCTGTCCAGTCTCAACGTCAACAGTGAAGAGGTGACTCCGGGATGCTGTCCTTCGAGGCAGAGTTCCTCTGTCCAGTCTCAACGTCAACAGTGAAGAGGCGACTCCGGGATGCTGGCCTTCGAGGCAGAGTTCCTCTGTCCAGTCTCAACGTCAACAGTGAAGAGGTGACTCCGGGATGCTGGCCTTCGAGGCAGAGTTCCTCTGTCCAGTCTCAACGTCAACAGTGAAGAGGCGACTCCGGGATGCTGGCCTTCTAGGCAGAGTTCCTCTGTCCAGTGTCTGTGTTCTTTTGCCCATCTTAATATTTTATTTTTATCGGACAGTCTGAGATATGGCTTTTTCTTTGTAACTCTGTCTAGAAGGCCAGCATCCCAGATTCGCCTCTTCACTGTTGACGTTGAGACTGGTGTTTTGCGGGTACTATTTAATGAAGCTGCCAGTTGAGGACTTGTGAGGCGTCTGTTTCTCAAACTAGACACTCTAATGTACTTGTCCTATTGCTCAGTTGTGCACTGGAGCCTCCCACTCCTCTTTCTATTCTGGTTAGAGCTAGTTTGTGCTGTTCTGTGAAGGGAGTAGTACACAGCGTTGTACGAGATCTTCAGTTTCTTGGCAATTTCTCACATGGAATAGCCTTCATTTCTCAGAACAAGAATAGACACGAGTTTCAGGAGAAAGGTCTTTGTTTCTGGACATTTTGAGCCTGTAATCGAACCCACAAATGCTGATACTCCAGATACTCAACTAGTCTAAAGAAGGCCAGTTTTATTGCTTCTTTAATAAGAACAACAGTTTTCAGCTGTGCTGACATAATTGCAAAATGGGTTTCTAATGATCAATTAGCCTTTTAAAATGATGAACTTGGAATAGCTAACACAACGTGCCATTGGAACACAGGAGTGATGTTTGCTGATAATGGGCCTCTGTACACCTATGTAGATATTCCATTAAAAAATCATCCGTTTCCAGCTACAACAGTCATTTACAACATTAACAATGTCTACACTGTATTTCTGATCAACTTGTTGTTATTTCAAAAATGGACACATTTTTTTTTGGCTTTTCTTTCAAAAACAAGGACATGTCTAAGTGACCCCGACCTTTTGACCTTTTGAGCGGTTAGTGTATAAGACTACCTGTTTTGTCTTGTCGTATTACTACAGAAAGTAGTGTGTGTGTGTGTGTGTGTTACCATAGCGACTCTGGTGTTGCCGGTCATAGCCCTCAGCTCCTGGACTCTGCTTCTCCATTGGTTGAGCAGCTGATTGATGATATTAGCCTGCAGACACACAGAAGGTAGCATTGATTGGCCGATACAGACACATATCAAATCAAATTGTACTCCAATGGCGGTACACTCTGGAATCGCTGTCCTTAAAAGGTAGAAGGAAGTTACCGCCCCTAAACTGTTCATTGGACGCTGCACCACGACCACTCCAGCCACCTCTACATAAGTGTGTGTGTGTGTGTGTGTGTCGCAAAGGGTTCGTTAAAAAGCAGGAGACAAATGTCTGTCTCGTATGGATCAATAACATATTATGTTCATGACATTGAATCCCAGTACAGAGACGGCTTCACGTTATCCAGTTCATGACATTGAATCCCAGTGCAGAGACGGCTTCACGTTATCCAGTTCATGACATTGAATCCCAGTACAGAGACGGCTTCACATTATCCAGTTCATGACATTGAATCCCAGTGCAGAGACGGCTTCACGTTATCCAGTTCATGACATTGAATCCCAGTACAGAGATGGCTTCACATTATCCAGTTCATGACATTGAATCCCAGTGCAGAGACGGCTTCACGTTATCCAGTTCATGACATTGAATCCCAGTGCAGAGACGGCTTCACGTTATCCAGTTCATGACATTGAATCCCAGTACAGAGACGGCTTCACATTATCCAGTTCATGACATTGAATCCCAGTGCAGATGGCTTCACATTATCCAGTTCATGACATTGAATCCCAGTGCAGATGGCTTCACATTATCCAGTTCATGACATTGAATCCCAGTGCAGAGACGGCTTCACATTATCCAGTTCATGACATTGAATCCCAGTGCAGAGATGGCTTCACGTTATCCAGTTCATGACATTGAATCCCAGTGCAGAGACGGCTTCACATTATCCAGTTCATGACATTGAATCCCAGTGCAGAGACGGCTTCACGTTATCCAGTTCATGACATTGAATCCCAGTACAGAGACGGCTTCACATTATCCAGTTCATGACATTGAATCCCAGTACAGAGACGGCTTCACGTTATCCAGTTCATGACATTGAATCCCAGTGCAGAAGCCTTCACGTTATCCAGTTCATGACATTGAATCCCAGTGCAGAGATGGCTTCACGTTATCCAGTTCATGACATTGAATCCCAGTACAGAGATGGCTTCACGTTATCCAGTTCATGACATTGAATCCCAGTGCAGAGACGGCTTCACATTATCCAGTTCATGACATTGAATCCCAGTGCAGAGACGGCTTCACATTATCCAGTTCATGACATTGAATCCCAGTGCAGAGATGGCTTCACGTTATCCAGTTCATGACATTGAATCCCAGTGCAGAGATGGCTTCACGTTATCCAGTTCATGACATTGAATCCCAGTGCAGAGATGGCTTCACGTTATCCAGTTCATGCAGATAAAGGGACACATGCATTCTACTCACATATCCCTGCAGGTCTCCAGACGGCTTGGTGTTGTAGTACTCCAGTCTCAGCTCCTCTGGAGAGAGCTCTGTGAACCCTGCACAGAGGAGGAGGAAGACCCGGTTCAATTAGATTCAATTAATTAATAATTCAATTATTTTTTATTTTACCTTCATTTAACCAGGCAAGTCAGTTAAGAACAAATTCTTATTTTCAATGACGGCCTGGGAACAGTGGGTTAACTGCCTGTTCAGGGGCAGAACGACAGATTTGTACCTTGTCAGCTCGGGGGTTTGAACTCGCAACCTTCCGGTTACTAGTCCAACGCTCTAACCACTAGGCTGCCCTCAGTGCCGTCCACATCCATTCAATATGCTGGAGTTAAAATCACAGCCCACCAGCATATCAACGGGGGGGTCTGAGTGGTGGGATCAGACCACCAGCATATCAACAGGGGGTCTGAGTGGTGGGATCAGACCACCAGCATATCAACAGGGGGTCTGAGTGGTGGGATCAGACCACCAGCATATCAACAGGGGGGGGTCTGGGTGGTATCTGTCCCAGGGTGAACCTTTTCCCTCCAAACTCCTTCAGTTCCTCTTCACTCAGCTGGCTCTGGGGGGAGAAGAGACTGTTTGCTGCCCCCCAGTCTCCCCTGCCCTTGCTACCAAACCCCCAAACCCTCCACTCGCCTGTCCAAAACCACTTGCAGCCCCCGGGGCTGCACCCCCGAAACCACTTCCTCTAAATCCCCCCCTGACTAGTGGGTAATAGTTAACAGCTGTATCCAACCCTCATGTGCGTTGTTGCAACAATCCACCTGTTCCAACCAGACGATCCTACAGTGGGACAGACCGAAGCTAAGCTGTTTGTCTTACCTGAGATGCTTTCTTTGAGGACAGGGTAACTAAGCTGTTTGTCTTACCTGAGATGCTTTCTTTGAGGACAGGGTAACTAAGCTGTTTGTCTTACCTGAGATGCTTTCTTTGAGGACAGAGTAACTAAGCTGTTTGTCTTACCTGAGATGCTTTCTTTGAGGACAGAGTAACTAAGCTGTTTGTCTTACCTGAGATGCTTTCTTTGAGGACAGGGTAACTAAGCTGTTTGTCTTACCTGAGATGCTTTCTTTGAGGACAGAGTAACTAAGCTGTTTGTCTTACCTGAGATGCTTTCTTTGAGGACAGACCGAAGCTAAGCTGTTTGTCTTACCTGAGATGCTTTCTTTGAGGACAGACCGAAGCTAAGCTGTTTGTCTTACCTGAGATGCTTTCTTTGAGGACAGACCGAAGCTAAGCTGTTTGTCTTACCTGAGATGCTTTCTTTGAGGACAGACCGAAGCTAAGCTGTTTGTCTTACCTGAGATGCTTTCTTTGAGGACAGAGTAACTAAGCTGTTTGTCTTACCTGAGATGCTTTCTTTGAGGACAGACCGAAGCTAAGCTGTTTGTCTTACCTGAGATGCTTTCTTTGAGGACAGACCGAAGCTAAGCTGTTTGTCTTACCTGAGATGCTTTCTTTGAGGACAGACCGAAGCTAAGCTGTTTGTCTTACCTGAGATGCTTTCTTTGAGGACAGACCGAAGCTAAGCTGTTTGTCTTACCTGAGATGCTTTCTTTGAGGACAGAGTAACTAAGCTGTTTGTCTTACCTGAGATGCTTTCTTTGAGGACAGACCGAAGCTAAGCTGTTTGTCTTACCTGAGATGCTTTCTTTGAGGACAGACCGAAGCTAAGCTGTTTGTCTTACCTGAGATGCTTTCTTTGAGGACAGACCGAAGCTAAGCTGTTTGTCTTACCTGAGATGCTTTCTTTGAGGACAGACCGAAGCTAAGCTGTTTGTCTTACCTGAGATGCTTTCTTTGAGGACAGAGTAACTAAGCTGTTTGTCTTACCTGAGATGCTTTCTTTGAGGACAGAGTAACTAAGCTGTTTGTCTTACCTGAGATGCTTTCTTTGAGGACAGAGTAACTAAGCTGTTTGTCTTACCTGAGATGCTTTCTTTGAGGACAGAGTAACTAAGCTGTTTGTCTTACCTGAGATGCTTTCTTTGAGGACAGAGTAACTAAGCTGTTTGTCTTACCTGAGATGCTTTCTTTGAGGACAGAGTAACTAAGCTGTTTGTCTTACCTGAGATGCTTTCTTTGAGGACAGAGTAACTAAGCTGTTTGTCTTACCTGAGATGCTTTCTTTGAGGACAGAGTAACTAAGCTGTTTGTCTTACCTGAGATGCTTTCTTTGAGGACAGAGTAACTAAGCTGTGTGTCTTACCTGAGATGCTTTCTTTGAGGACAGGGTAACTAAGCTGTTTGTCTTACCTGAGATGCTTTCTTTGAGGACAGAGTAACTAAGCTGTTTGTCTTACCTGAGATGCTTTCTTTGAGGACAGAGTAACTAAGCTGTTTGTCTTACCTGAGATGCTTTCTTTGAGGACAGAGTAACTAAGCTGTTTGTCTTACCTGAGATGCTTTCTTTGAGGACAGACCGAAGCTAAGCTGTTTGTCTTACCTGAGATGCTTTCTTTGAGGACAGGGTAACTAAGCTGTTTGTCTTACCTGAGATGCTTTCTTTGAGGACAGGGTAACTAAGCTGTTTGTCTTACCTGAGATGCTTTCTTTGAGGACAGAGTAACTAAGCTGTTTGTCTTACCTGAGATGCTTTCTTTGAGGACAGACCGAAGCTAAGCTGTTTGTCTTACCTGAGATGCTTTCTTTGAGGACAGAGTAACTAAGCTGTTTGTCTTACCTGAGATGCTTTCTTTGAGGACAGAGTAACTAAGCTGTTTGTCTTACCTGAGATGCTTTCTTTGAGGACAGAGTAACTAAGCTGTTTGTCTTACCTGAGATGCTTTCTTTGAGGACAGAGTAACTAAGCTGTTTGTCTTACCTGAGATGCTTTCTTTGAGGACAGGGTAACTAAGCTGTTTGTCTTACCTGAGATGCTTTCTTTGAGGACAGAGTAACTAAGCTGTTTGTCTTACCTGAGATGCTTTCTTTGAGGACAGAGTAACTAAGCTGTTTGTCTTACCTGAGATGCTTTCTTTGAGGACAGAGTAACTAAGCTGTTTGTCTTACCTGAGATGCTTTCTTTGAGGACAGAGTAACTAAGCTGTTTGTCTTACCTGAGATGCTTTCTTTGAGGACAGAGTAACTAAGCTGTTTGTCTTACCTGAGATGCTTTCTTTGAGGACAGAGTAACTAAGCTGTTTGTCTTACCTGAGATGCTTTCTTTGAGGACAGGGTAACTAAGCTGTTTGTCTTACCTGAGATGCTTTCTTTGAGGACAGAGTAACTAAGCTGTTTGTCTTACCTGAGATGCTTTCTTTGAGGACAGAGTAACTAAGCTGTTTGTCTTACCGAGATGCTTTCTTTGAGGACAGAGTAACTAAGCTGTTTGTCTTACCTGAGATGCTTTCTTTGAGGACAGAGTAACTAAGCTGTTTGTCTTACCTGAGATGCTTTCTTTGAGGACAGAGTAACTAAGCTGTTTGTCTTACCTGAGATGCTTTCTTTGAGGACAGAGTAACTAAGCTGTTTGTCTTACCTGAGATGCTTTCTTTGAGGACAGAGTAACTAAGCTGTTTGTCTTACCTGAGATGCTTTCTTTGAGGACAGAGTAACTAAGCTGTTTGTCTTACCTGAGATGCTTTCTTTGAGGACAGAGTAACTAAGCTGTTTGTCTTACCTGAGATGCTTTCTTTGAGGACAGAGTAACTAAGCTGTTTGTCTTACCTGAGATGCTTTCTTTGAGGACAGAGTAACTAAGCTGTTTGTCTTACCTGAGATGCTTTCTTTGAGGACAGAGTAACTAAGCTGTTTGTCTTACCTGAGATGCTTTCTTTGAGGACAGAGTAACTAAGCTGTTTGTCTTACCTGAGATGCTTTCTTTGAGGACAGAGTAACTAAGCTGTTTGTCTTACCTGAGATGCTTTCTTTGAGGACAGAGTAACTAAGCTGTTTGTCTTACCTGAGATGCTTTCTTTGAGGACAGAGTAACTAAGCTGTTTGTCTTACCTGAGATGCTTTCTTTGAGGACAGAGTAACTAAGCTGTTTGTCTTACCTGAGATGCTTTCTTTGAGGACAGAGTAACTAAGCTGTTTGTCTTACCTGAGATGCTTTCTTTGAGGACAGAGTAACTAAGCTGTTTGTCTTACCTGAGATGCTTTCTTTGAGGACAGAGTAACTAAGCTGTTTGTCTTACCTGAGATGCTTTCTTTGAGGACAGAGTAACTAAGCTGTTTGTCTTACCTGAGATGCTTTCTTTGAGGACAGAGTAACTAAGCTGTTTGTCTTACCTGAGATGCTTTCTTTGAGGACAGAGTAACTAAGCTGTTTGTCTTACCTGAGATGCTTTCTTTGAGGACAGAGTAACAGGAGAAAAGCCATTGGCCTGAAGTCTCCCAGATCTCCATATCCTTCTGGATGGTCTCTCTGTTGAGGAGAGAAGACCGTGGCTATTACATTTACAGACTACTTTGTACAGTGCGTGTGTGTGTGTGTGTGTGTGTGTGTGTGTGTGTGTGTATTCCGAATAGCATAATGAAAACGGTATCCACACAACCAATCACTGGACTTACAAGTGTTTTTCATTGTCCTCCCCTTCACTCCCACCCCTGTCGAAGCTGCTCAAGGCAGAAAACCTGTTGTGGTTTGGAGAAGCGGCTGCAAAACTGAAACTGGAACTCTTGACTTGGCTGTCTCTTCCTCCTCCTCCTCCTCCGCCTGGACCCCAGTTGTTGCCACCACCTCCACCTCTTCCTCCCCCTCTACCCCAGTCATCCCCACCCTGCTGGGAGGAGAAGGATGACGGCTGGACGTAGCTTCCTCCTCCAGACCTCTGAGCTGGGTTCACCCACACTCTGTTCTCAAATCCTGAAAACAGGACGTTCATAGATTAGACTACCTAAATATTGGATGAGGAAACAGGACGTTCATAGATTAGACTACCTAAATATTGGATGAGGAAACAGGACGTTCATAGATTAGACTACCTCAATACGGGCTGCCTGAGTGGCGCAGCGGTCTAAGGCACTGCATCTCAGTGCAAGAGGTGCAGTCCCTGGTTCAAATCCAGGCTGTATTTTTTTTATTTTACCTTTACTTAACTAGCCAAGTCAGTTAAGAACAAATTCTTATTTTCAATGATGGCCTGGGAACAGTGGGTTAACTGCCTGTTCAGGGGCAGAACGACAGATTTGTCAGCTCGGGGGTTTGAACTTGAAACCTTCAGGTTTCTAGTCCAACGCTCTAACCACTAGGCTACCCCACAACCGGCCGTGATTGGGAGTCCCATAGAGCGGCGCACGATTGGCCCGGCGTCGTTCGGGTTTGGCCGGGGGGGGGGTAGGCCGTCATTTTAAATAATAAATAGTTCTTAACCGACTTTCCTAGTTTAATAAAAGGTTAAATAAAAAAATACTGGATGGGAGAAGTGTGTTGCTAGACTGCATGACGACACACTTTCAATGAATTAGCCAATCGGTTTCGGCTATAGCCAAAACAGATGTTATTTTAAATGGATTAAAACAAGGACATTTCTAGGTGACCCCAAACTTTTGAACGGTAGTGTGTGCTGTTACATTTATAGTTTAGAAACGTAAATTCCTTCTAGCTGAATTAAGAAAAGTAAACAAAATCTTCAACAGTTTGGAGTATTGTTATGTTCCCCTAAAAGAAGAATAGCACAATGTGTTGTTCTCATGAATTCTGGATAATCATTTAGTTGTCCATCAATTTTCAATATTTGTTTAACCCAGATAATGCTGTTGTAAAACCAGTTCTGGAAAAACTTGTTTTTGTAACTTGTCTTTATAATTCCAGATTGTATATCTATGTGGAGATTTTTTTTTGTCGTTGTTGTTGTTGACAACAACAACAAAAAACACAACCAGATAAAGATCTCTTAATAACCAGGACTTAAATCTCTTTCCAATTTTCTCTACAATCGGAGAGGAATTTACAATTGGCCTTTTCTTTCTGATCTTCGTAAACTTTAACACCAAGACACGTGAAAACATCCTTTACAGGGATATAACCCCTAAAACTATCCTTATTGATAAAACATAACACCCTAAAACTATCCTTATTGATATGAAGTGTCATAACACCCCTAAAACTATCCTTATTGATATGAAGTGTCATAACACCCTAAAACTATCCTTATTGATATGAAGTGTCATAACACCCTAAAACTATCCTTATTGATATGAAGTGTCATAACACCCTAAAACTATCCTTATTGATATGAAGTGTCATAACACCCCTAAAACTATCCTTATTGATATGAAGTGTCATAACACCCTAAAACTATCCTTATTGATATGAAGTGTCATAACACCCCTAAAACTATCCTTATTGATCCTCATTGATATGAAGTGTTGTAACATCCCTACATCCCATACATCTAGCTGATACATCTAGCTGATACATCTAGCTGATACATCTAGCTGATACATTTAGCTGATACATCTAGCTGATACATCTAGCTGATACATCTAGCTGATACATCTAGCTGATACATCTAGCTGATACATCTAGCTGATACATTTAGCTGATACATTTAGCTGATACATTTAGCTGATACATCTAGCTGATACATCTAGCTGATACATCTAGCTGATACATCTAGCTGATACATTTAGCTCTCTTCATACATTAGGTCCATAATTGACCCTTTCCTTCTTCATCCATAGAGATTAGAGAAAGTATGTCCTTAAATTCCTCTTCCCTCAATCTTTTAAAGTTCAGAAATGTCTTTCTCTCTCATCTCATACTTCATTCATTCACAATATTTCCCATTTGTTTTATTCTATTTAACATTTATTTAACCAGGCAAGTCAGTTAAGAACAAATTCTTATTTACAATGACGGCCTAGGAACAGTGGGTTAACTGCCTTGTTCAGAGG
>NC_068440.1:41977460-42084960 GCF_023373465.1 Oncorhynchus keta | reverse complement strand
CTAGGCCAATTGTGCGCCGCCCTATGGGACCCCCAATCATGGCCCTTTGCGACACAGCCTGGAATTGAACCAGGGGTCTGTAGTGATATCTCTAGCAATGCAGTGCCTTAGACCGCTGTTCCAGTTGGGAGCCCCAAGTATGGTGAGATCTTTTCCCATTTCCACCTTGTGACATAAAAGATCATTCTGCTCAAAGAGTGTGTCCCCTTCATCCCCACCCTGTCCCCTTCCTCCTTCCACCTTCATCTCCACCCTGTCCCCTTCCTCCTTCCACCTTCATCCCCACCCTGTCCCCTTCCTCCTTCCACCTTCATCTCCACCCTGTCCCCTTCCTCCTTCCACCTTCATCCCCACCCTGTCCCCTTCCTCCTTCCACCTTCATCCCCACCCTGTCCCCTTCCTCCTTCCACCTTCATCCCCACCCTGTCCCCTTCATCCCCACCCTGTCCCCTTCATCCCCACCCTGTCCCCTTCCTCCTTCATCCCCACCCTGTCCCCTTCCTCCTTCCACCTTCATCCCCACCCTGTCCCCTTCCTCCTTCCACCTTCATCCCCACCCTGTCCCCTTCATCCCCACCCTGCCCCCTTCATCCCCACCCTGTCCCCTTCCTCCTTCATCCCCACCCTGTCCCCTTCATCCCCACCCTGTCCCCTTCCTCCTTCATCCCCACCCTGTCCCCTTCCTCCTTCCACCTTCATCCCCACCCTGTCCCCTTCCTCCTTCATCCCCACCCTGTCCCCTTCCTCCTTCCACCTTCATCCCCACCCTGTCCCCTTCCTCCTTCCACCTTCATCCCCTCCCTGTCCCCTTCATCCCCACCCTGTCCCACCCTGTCCCCTTCATCCCCACCCTGTCCCCTTCCTCCTTCATCCCCACCCTGTCCCCTTCATCCCCACCCTGAGAGAGAGAGAGCGAGAGAGGGAGAGAGGGAGGAGAGAGAGAGAGAGAGAGAGAGAGAGAGAGAGAGAGAGAGAGAGAGACAGAGAGAGAGAGAGAGAGAGAGAGAGAGAGAGAGAGAGAGAGAGAGAGAGAGAGAGACAGAGAGAGAGAGACAGAGAGAGAGAGAGAGAGAGAGAGAGAGAGAGAGAGAGACAGAGAGACAGAGAGAGAGAGAGAGAGAGAGAGAGAGAGAGAGAGAGACAGAGAGCGAGAGAGGGAGAGAGAGAGAGAGAGAGAGAGAGAGAGAGAGAGAGAGAGAGAGAGAGAGAGAGAGAGAGAGAGAGAGAGAGAGAGAGAGAGAGAGAGAGAGAGAGAGAGAGAGAGAGACAGAGAGAGAGAGAGAGAGAGAGAGAGAGAGAGAGAGAGAGAGAGACAGAGAGAGAGAGAGAGAGAGAGAGAGAGAGAGAGAGAGAGAGAGAGAGAGAGAGAGAGAGAGAGAGAGAGAGAGAGAGAGAGAGAGAGAGAGAGAGAGAGAGAGAGAGAGAGAGAGAGAGAGAGAGAGAGAGAGAGAGAGAGAGAGAGAGAGAGAGAGAGAGACAGAGAGAGAGAGAGAGAGACAGAGAGAGAGAGAGGGAGAGAGAGAGAGAGAGAGAGAGAGAGAGAGAGAGAGAGAGAGAGAGAGAGAGAGAGAGAGAGAGAGAGAGAGAGAGAGAGAGAGAGAGAGAGAGAGAGAGAGAGAGAGAGAGAGAGAGGGAGAGAGAGAGAGAGACATAGAGAGAGAGAGAGAGAGAGAGAGAGAGAGAGAGAGAGAGAGAGAGAGAGAGAGAGAGAGAGACACACAGAGGGAGAGAGAGACAGAGAGAGAGAGAGAGAGAGAGAGAGAGAGAGAGAGAGAGAGAGAGAGAGAGAGAGAGAGAGAGAGAATTGTAAAAACTCCTACAGAAACTTCATCCAGAGACACCAAGGAATGCACGGTATGTGTTCTTGCTAAAGCATTCGGAACCTTCATTTCCTACAAGCTGCACAACAGGTAAAACTGGCAACAGTCCAGTCTTTACTGTGCTCACGTCAGTTTGTATGCTCTGTTTCAATTTGATTTTGAAAGGTCCTGGGATTCGTCCAACTCCTAAGCTCCTTTTTTATAATAGAGACACTAAATGTCTCTGCTAATTTTAACACGGAATGCATTTTCATCTCTGTATCTGTCGCAGGAGGTTGGAATACATATACTGTATAAATTGTATAGGCCTACTCAGATAGATTGGGGTTAAGGCCAATTGTACAGTACATCAATCTGCTCAGTTGCATCTGTCTGCAGGAAACAGTTTTTTTGTTTTGTTAGATGTGACAGACAGGTCGACAATTACTGGTATACCTCACTGTCGCTGTGGTAACCAGTCAAATATTTGTTCTGTAAAAAGTATCACCAGTGCTCTCTTCATTCCATTTTTTGGTGTTTTAATATTCTGTTGCTAAGCAATTAAACTCCAGTATCTGAACATCGTTGGTCCCTTTGGAGGGTGTGACTCTGTGTTGTGTCCTATTGTTCAGTGCCTCTATGTATATCCTCCTGGATGTCAGGCAATGTGTGCGCGCCGCAGCACGTTGCTAGGTAACCCTGAAGCCCAACCCTCCCTTCGACTGGATTCACCTGAACGCAGGTCACGTGTGCGGTCCGCCGGTTTTGGCCAATCAGGGGCCCGGACAGGTGCTCCTCCGGGAGGACAGTTTCGGAGGCGGAAACCTGCAGGTCCACTAAAAGGCAGACGCCTCAATATAAAGTTGTAAATTCAGTCGTATTTTTTTTTTAAATCAGAGAATCACCGAAACAACGAGTTATGAGAGCGAATCAAATTAATGATATTTAGGTTTAAATATATATATTTTTCAACCGTGGAAAGAGAATGAGTGGAGATAGCTTGTGCTGAGAATCCGTGTATAAAGGTGGACGCACTTTTAGGACGCACAACATAAAAACCGTTTCAACTGACTCCACAAGAGATCAGCCATGGATTTTTACATCAACACGGACTAAAGTTCGTTATTGAAGACGTCCGACCCGCTCCGACCCTGTCCCATACCAGCCCGAATAGTGCAGGTGAGTGGCCCGATGGTGTAGAGATGCGTATAGCATTGCTGAGCGGTGAATCACAGCTCTGTCTCAGCTGTTCTCACGGCCCATTAAACCTGTTCTGCACCACATAGATAGTTACGGATAGTATGCGCTGTGTTTTCTGTTTAGTTTATTTTTTTTTGCAAAGAAGTTCTGTATTCATATTCATAGGCTTTCACTGACCAAGAAGAACATAAAGGCATAGTCGGTGTTGCGAATGAGACATGAGGTTCTAGACACTGTATTTGCGTCTCATATATTTCATATATATGGTACCGTGCACAGTGCGCTGTTGTGATGCACGAAGTCTTTTTGTAGTGGAACGAACATATGCATGTAGCCTTATTTTTTGACATTTATTTTTTTAAATATCATCTATATATCCCCTATTTCAACACCTCCTCATGTGTCCAGACTTTCATTTTTGACAACAAAAAAAAGTTCATTTTGACAACAAAACGTATGAATTAATCAGGCTACAAGAGTGCAGGCCTAATGACAATCACCGAATGTAATTTAGACTTGTTGGTGTGTCTTATAACAGGTGACTCTTTCTATTCATCCAATCGCGGTGCACAGTGCGTCTCATATATTTCATATATATGGGATGGTGCACAGTGCGTCTCATATATTTCATATATATGGGATGGTGCACAGTGCGTCTCATATATTTCATATATATGGGATGGTGCACAGTGCGTCTCATATATTTCATATATATGGGATGGTGCACAGTGCGTCTCATATATTTCATATATATGGGATGGTGCACAGTGCGCTGTTGTGATGCACAAAATATTTTTGGAGTGACACGAACATGTGCATGTAGCCTTATGTTTTTAAAATATATATATATTTTGACAATCAGATGAAAGCATCATGACTGGTCATGACACATTAAAATAGAATACATTTCTACCGTTATAGGAAGTCACATAATTTTTTTTTTTTTAATATCTCCCGAATGTCAGGATATAATTCACACTGTGGGCATCATCATAGAGCTATAATTGCTGATGAAGAAGATGATGATGAGTATGCATTATGCTGCTCAGGATGTTTGGTGTAAAAAAAACAACAACGTAATATTCATTGCGCGGTTATAACGGCAGTATTGTAAATAGTTATTACATTGTAATAACACTGTGCCAACCTGTTGATATGACATCACTATGACATCACTATGACATCACTATGACATCACTATGACAACATTAGTTTTAGATATACTGTTTAATACATGTCTGAGTGATACTCGGGATAAAGGTGGACCTGTTAATGTCTCTAGCAGGTGGAGGATGGCAGAGAGAGTGACTTGGTGGAGAGCATTTATGGGGAACAATAAGAGAACAAGTAGTGGTACCAAGGACATCGCCACTCAGCTCCTCGACACAGTGAAGGACCCTCTGACGCCCAGCACACAGGGAGTCCTAGCAACACAGGGAGTCCTAGCAACACAGGGAGTCCTAGCAACACAGGGAGTCCTAGCAACACCACACTGTAAGTCATCTCAGCACCCGCAGTGAAGTCGGAAGTTTACATACACCTTAAATACATTTACTAAACTCAGTTTTTCACAATTACTGAAATTGAATCCTAGTAATATATATAAAAAAATGCCTGTTTTAGGTCAGTTAGGATCAACACTTTATTTTATGAATGTGAAATGTCAGAATAATTGTAGAGAGAATTATTTATTTCAGCTTTTATTTATTTCATCACATTCTCAGTGGGTCAGAAGTTTACATACACTCAATTAGTATTTGCTATCATTGTCTTTAAATTGTTTAACTTGGGTCAAACGTTTCGGGCAGCCTTCCACAAGCTTCCCACAATAATTTGGGTAAATGTTGACCCATTCCTCCTGACAGAGCTGGTGTAACTCAGTCAGGTTTGTAGGCCTCCTTGCTCGCACACGCTTTTTCAGATCTGCCCACAAATGTTCAATAGGATTGAGGTCAGGGCTTTGTGATGGCCACTCCAATACCTTGACTTTGTTGTCCTTATGCCATTTTGCCACAAATTTGGAAGTATGCTTGGGGTCATTGTCCATTTGGAAGATCCATTTGTGACTAAGCTTTAACTTCCTGACTGTTGTCTTGAGATGTTGCTTCAATATATCCACATCATTTTCCTTCCCTCATGATGCCATCTATTTTGTAAAGAGCACCAGTCCCTCCTGCAGCAAAGCACCCCCACAACATGATGCTGCCACTCCTGTGCTTCACGGTTGGGATGGTGTTCTTCGGCTTGCAAGCCTCCCCATTTTTCCTCCAAACATAACGATGGTCATTATGGCCAAACAGTTCTATTTTTGTTTCATCAGACCAGAGAACATTTCTCCAAAAAGTATGATCTGTGTCCCCATGTGCAGTTGCCTTGAAATACATCCACAGGTACACCTCCAATTGACTCAAATGGTGTCAATTATCCTATCATAAGCTTCTAAAGCCATGACATTATTTTCTGGAATTTTCCAAGCTATTTAAAAGCACAGTCAACTTAGTGTATGTAAACGTCTGACCCACTGGAATTGTAATACAGTGAATTATAAGTTAAATAATCTGTCTTTAAACAATTGTTGGAAAAATGACTTGTGTAAATGTCAATGGCCTCCTTGTATGCCCCCAAAATGTGACCGATCGCCATGATTCTGTCATATGTTGCAAAATTTGAAACAGTGTTGTTTTTTTTTACATTGGATAAAAATAGAGACACAGAGCTACAAAATGTTATATCACTACAGTTGAGGAAACAATGGGAAAGTAATTCTGCTTTCAAAAGTTGATCAACTTGTAAAACTCACTTTTGAGAAAATGGCCCTTGAATGTTTTGGTACCTACAGGACGGCTCTTCTTTGACTTGTGTAAATGTAAATGGCCCTTGAATGTTTTGGTACCTACAGGACAGCTCTTCTTTGACTTGTGTAAATGTAAATGGCCCTTGAATGTTTTGGTACCTGTCTAGAAAGCTCTTCTTTGTTTCCACCCATTCAGCATCATCCTCTTAAATTGTAGTCCCCATCCAAAACTCTGACCATTTTACTCCCCCTAGCAGAGCTTGGTTAGACAATTTTCATGTCATCTAGAGCGTTGGTGACTGTGCTCCTGGCAACAATTTAATTACGTTATTTTGCTGATGTTGACAGACTCTGGCCATATTCAACAGGTGTTGAGCATTCGTAAAATCATCAGTTATTGTTTACGTTCAAACGGCTCTCCTGTAAAGTAGTGACCTGCGACATAGTTCCTGAAACAGGCCACATATGTTAAGCCACCTTGAAATCCCCCAACATGTATTCTACTGTTCTCAGCAGCAGCAGCCCCCAAACTCCCAACCGACCAACAACCACCAGCATCACAGCAGCCACCAGCATCACAGCAGCCAACAGCATCACAGCAGTCACCAGCATCACAGCAGCCACCAGCATCACAGCAGTCACAGGCACCAGTCAGTACAGGCAACAGCCTCTTCAGCGACGAGACCTTCGATGACTCCCAGTTTGAGTCGGTCTTCAACGAACAGACGTGTCGTAGGAACCTGAGGGTGTCTCGGTCAGGCCGGTTTAAGGAGAAGAAGAGGGCACGCTCCAGTCTTCCTACTGGGAAAGAGGACGTACGATGACGAGGATGGCGATGAGGATGAGGGAGATAGTGGCCAAAGACTCTTACTTCTGAACTTTATTTCAACATGGCCGTCCGTTCTGGGGAAAGAGGAAGGTAGATGAAGATGAATTGTAAGTTGAAGATAAGTTGAGGGTAAATTGAAGATAAGTTGAGGGTTAATTGAAGATAAGTTGAGGGTAAGTTGAAGATAAGTTGAGGGTAAGTTGAAGATACGTTGAGGGTAAGTTGAAGATAAGTTGAGAGTACGTTGAAGATAAGTTGAGGGTAAGTTGAAAATAAGTTGAGGGTAAGTTGAAGGTATGTTGAAGATAAGTTGAGGGTAAGTTGAAGATAAGTTGAGGGTAAGTTGAAGATAAGTTGAGGGTAAGTTGAAGATAAGTTGAGGGTAAGTTGAAGATAAGTTGAGGGTAAATTGAAGATAAGTCGAGGGTAAGTTGAAGATAGTGATTTGAGACTTTGACTTTTGACTTTTGTCAGTACTAAAGAGTCTGTCCGTTCCACTGCTGTCCGTTCCACTGCTGTCCGTTCCACTGCTTCTGCTTCTTCACCAATCAACATGAGATTAATTTAATTGATTTTGATTTATTGATCCCTCATCGTAAGTTTAACGTGTTGAACTGTGTTTCCCATCACAAAGAAAGTGAACTGATCAGCAGTTATACTCTCCTGCACCTCCTGTCTTGTTACATTATAATGGACTGCTGATTGGCAGTAGTGAAAGTTTCTCAGTGACAGCTAGGTAGGCACTTAACAGTCCTTCCCCGAGGAAATCACAGGTCTGACAAGGTTTGATTGATTTAAAGCAATAGGAAGACAAGTGTGTCTTTACTAATACAATCCCATAAAGATCAGAGGTTAGGCTCCTTCAAGAAAGGAAGGAAGTGAGGGTGGAAGGAAGGAAGGAAGGAAGGGAGGGAGGGAGGGAGGAAGGAAGGAAGGAAGGAAGGAAGGGAGGGAGGAAGGAAGGAAAGGAAGGAAGGAAGGAAGGAAGGAAGGAAGGAAGGAAGGAAGGAAGGAAGGAAGGAAGGAAGGAAGGAAGGAAGGAAGGAAGGGAGGAAGGGAGGGAGGGAGGAAGGAAGGGAGGTTTTCTTTAAGAAGTATCACCTTTCAGCTTTAAAAACTATCCAGACTTTTCTAGCCTTTTCTGTATCCAAACAGTATAATGAAAATGAGACACACACAGCTATGCACATTCCAGGAAACTATTTGTTGTTTATAAGATGTTTACATATATATATACACGTGTGATATTTTGAATATGAAGGATATAATATTGTTTTTTACTAATCAATGTTGTTTTTTTGTTGTTTTTTAAAACTATGATTACAGTGGGTTAGAAGGGTACCTCATTTGTTTGAGTTTTTTAAAGAGGTGGGATTGCTTGAATGAATGAGCATTGGTGTTTGTGACCGGACAGGTGAAAATATAAGATTATATCCACTAGCTGCTATTCAGTTACATACAGCCACATGTTTTAGAGGGAAACATCACTGTCTGGAGCAAATCCTGATAGAAGGTAAGGTGTTATAGATATATATAATCCTGATAGAAGGTAAGGTGTTATAGATATATATAATCCTGATAGAAGGTAAGGGGTTATAGATATATATAATCCTGATAGAAGGTACTATTAGAAGCTAATCGGTAAGGTGTTATATATATATATATGTCCCGCCCTGACCATAGTTTGCTTTGTATGTTTCTATGTTTTGGTTGGTCAGGGTGTGATCTGAGTGGGCATTCTATGTTGGATGTCTAGTTTGTCTATTTCTATGTTTGGGCCTGATATGGTTCTCAATCAGAGGCAGGTGTTAGTCGTTGTCTCTGATTGGGAGCCATATTTAGGTAGCCTGTTTTGTCATTGTGGGTTGTGGGTGATTGTCTATGTTAGTTGCTTGTGTCAGCACAGTTCTTATAGCTTCACAGTCGTTTTTTGATTTCTATTCAGTGTTCAGTGCTTTCTTTAATTAAAATATCATCATGAACACATACCACGCTGCGTTTTGGTCCGCTTCTTACGACGATCGTAACAGTAATAGTAAGGTGTTATAAATATATATAATCCTGATAGAAGGTAAGGTGTTATAGATATATATAATCCTGATGGAAGGTACTATTAGAAGCTAAACAGTAAGGTGTTATAGATATATATAATACAATCCTGATATTATGTACTATTAGAAGATATATAGTAATGTGTTATAGATATATATAATACAATCCTGATATTATGTACTATTAGAAGATATATAGTAAGGTGTTATAGATATATATAATACAATCCTGATATTATGTACTATTAGAAGATATATAGTAAGGTGTTATAGATATATATAATATAATCCTGATAGAATGTACTATTAGAAGATATATAGTAAGGTGTTATAGATATATATAATCCTGATGGAAGGTACTATTAGAAGCTAAACAGTAAGGTGTTATAGATATATATAATCCTGATGGAAGGTACTATTGAAGGCTAAAATGTTATAGTTATAATGACAGACTAATAAATAAACATATGATATATATAATACAATCCTGATATTATGTACTATTAGAAGATATATGTGTGTTGTGATACATACTGTATGTACAGGTCTATTAGAAGAGTCAGTGGTGTTATAGATATATATTCCTGATTCAGTAACAGTAAGGTGTTATAGAATCACATGACCTAAAAGTCAGTGTGTTATAGACCCAAATGGCACTATTTCCCTACACAGTGGACTACTGGCACCCTCTTCCCTACACAGTGGACAACTGGCACCCTCTTCCCTACACAGTGGACAAAGAATAAATAAACCCTATTCCCTCCATAGTGGACTACTGGCACCCATCTTCATCCTACACAGTGGACTACTGGCAGTAACGTTTTCACATGACAAAACAGTGGACTACTGGCACCCTATTTCCTACACAGTGGACTACTGGCACCCTATTCCCTACACAGTGGACTACTGGCACCCTATTCCCTACACAGTGAACTACTGGTACCCTATTCCCTACACAGTGGACTACTGGCACCCTATTTCCTACACAGTGGACTACTGGCACCCTATTCCCCCTGGCACACAGTGGACTACTGGCACCCTATTCCCTACACAGTGGACTACTGGCACCCTCTTCCCTACACAGTGGACTACTGGCACCCTATTCCCTACACAGTGGACTACTGGCACCCTATTCCCTACACAGTGAACTACTGGTACCCTATTCCCTACACAGTGGACTACTGGCACCCTATTCCCTACACAGTGAACTACTGGTACCCTATTCCCTACACAGTGGACTACTGGCACCCTATTCCCTACACAGTGGACTACTGGCACCCTATTCCCTACACAGTGAACTACTGGTACCCTATTCCCTACACAGTGGACTACTGGCACCCTATTCCCTACACAGTGGACTACTGGCACCCTATTCCCTACACAGTGGACTACTGGCACCCTATTCCCTACACAGTGGACTACTGGCACCCTATTCCCTACACAGTGGACTACTGGCACCCTATTCCCTACACAGTGGACTACTGGCACCCTATTCCCTACACAGTGGACTACTGGCACCCTATTTCCTACACAGTGGACTACTGGCACCCTATTCCCTACACAGTGGACTACTGGCACCCTATTCCCTACACAGTGAACTACTGGTACCCTATTCCCAACATAGTGGACTACTGGCACACCCTATTCCCTACACAGTGGACTACTGGCACCCTATTCCCTACACAGTGAACTACTGGCACCCTATACCCTACACAGTGGACTACTGGCACCCTATTCCCTACACAGTGGACTACTGGCACCCTATTCCCTACACAGTGGACTACTGGCACCCTATTCCCTACACAGTGAACTACTGGCACCCTATTTCCTACACAGTGGACTACTGGCACCCTATTCCCTACACAGTGGACTACTGGCACCCTCTTCCCAACACAGTGGACTACTGGCACCCTCTTCCCTACACAGTGGACTACTGGCACCCTATTCCCTACACAGTGGACTACTGGCACCCTCTTCCCTACACAGTGAACTACTGGCACCCTCTTCCCTACACAGTGGACAACTGGCACCCTATTCCCAACATAGTGGACTACTGGCACCCTATTCCCTACACAGTGGACTACTGGCACCCTCTTCCCTACACAGTGGACTACTGGCACCCTATTCCCTACACAGTGGACTACTGGCACCCTATTCCCTACACAGTGGACTACTGGCACCCTATTCCCTACACAGTGAACTACTGGCACCCTATTCCCTACACAGTGGACTACTGGCACCCTATTCCCTACACAGTGGACTACTGGCACCCTATTCCCTACACAGTGGACTACTGGCACCCTATTCCCTACACAGTGGACTACTGGCACCCTATTCCCTACACAGTGGACTACTGGCACCCTATTCCCTACACAGTGGACTACTGGCACCCTATTCCCTACACAGTGAACTACTGGTACCCTATTCCCTACACAGTGGACTACTGGCACCCTATTCCCTACACAGTGGACTACTGGCACCCTATTCCCTACACAGTGGACTACTGGCACCCTATTCCCTACACAGTGGACTACTGGCACCCTCTTCCCTACACAGTGGACTACTGGCACCCTATTCCCTACACAGTGGACTACTGGCACCCTATTCCCTACACAGTGGACTACTGGCACCCTATTCCCTACACAGTGGACTACTGGCACCCCATTCTCTACATAGTGCACTACTTTTTAACCAGACCCCCATGCGTTATAGGGTGCCATTTGAGATGAAGGCAAAGTTCATGCACTCTTCCTACAGAGAGCAGAGACTCTCCTTTATTGTTAATATAGCTTATTATTGTCATTAATACAATCTACCTGGTTTCACACTGTCGGTCTGTCAACACACCTGGTTTCACATCATCTGTCTGTCAACACACCTGGTTTCACATTGTCTGTCTGTCAACACACCTGGTTTCACACTGATTGTCTGTCAACACACCTGGTTTCACACTGTCTGTCTGTCAACACACCTGGTTTCACACTGTCTGTCTGTCAACACACCTGGTTTCACACTGTCTGTCTGTCAACACACCTGGTTTCACACTGTCTGTCTGTCAACACACCTGGTTTCACATTGTCTGTCTGTCAACACACCTGGTTTCACATTGTCTGTCTGTCAACACACCTGGTTTCACATCGTCTGTCTGTCAACACACCTGGTTTCACATTGTCTGTCTGTCAACACACCTGGTTTCACACTGTCTGTCTGTCAACACACCTGGTTTCACATTGTCTGTCTGTCAACACACCTGGTTTCACATTGTCTGTCTGTCAACACACCTGGTTTCACATTGTCTGTCTGTCAACACACCTGGTTTCACATTGTCTGTCTGTCAACACACCTGGTTTCCCATCTTCTGTCTGTCAACACACCTGGTTTCACATTGTCTGTCTGTCAACACACCTGGTTTCACAACGTCTGTCTGTCAACATACCTGGTTTCACATTGTCTGTCTGTCAATAAAATCAATATCCCTGTGCCACCACCTTCCTCTGTCTGTCACTGGCGGTCATGGAGGAGCCAGGGACTGTCCAATCAGAGAGAGTCCTCCTCCAGGCTGTTTGTCTCTGTCTGTCACTGGCGGTCATGGAGGAGCCAGGGACTGTCCAATCAGAGAGAGTCCTCCTCAAAATTGTTAACACACCAATCAGAATGGCAGGATCAATAAATAGGGCCTAGAGGCATGTCCATGTGCTTTGGAACAATGGACAGCTGAGCAGGAGACTGCCCTGGTGAATATGGAGGTAGGTAGGTGGAGACTTCTCACAGCTGAGCAGGAGACTGCCCTAGTGAATATGGAGGTAGGTGAAGACTTAGGAGACTGCCCTGGTGAATATGGTGGTAGGTGGAGACTGCCCTGGTGAATATGGTGGTAGGTGGAGACTGCCCTGGTGAATATGGAGGTAGGCGGAGACTTAGGAGACTGCCTTGGTGAATATGGAGGTAGGTGGAGACTTAGGAGACTGCCCTGGTGAATATGGAGGTATGTAGGTGGAGACTTCTCACAGCTGAGCAGGAGACTGCCCTGGTGAATATGGAGGTAGGTGGAGACTCAGGAGACTGCCCTGGTGAATATGGAGGTAGGTGGAGACTTAGGAGACTGCCCTGGTGAATATGGAGGTAGGTGGAGACTTAGGAGACTGCCCTGGTGAATATGGAGGTAGGCGGAGATTTAGGAGACTGACCTGGTGAATATGGAGGTAGGTGGAGACTTAGGAGACTGCCCTGGTGAATATGGAGGTAGGCGGAGATTTAGGAGACTGCCCTGGTGAATATGGAGGTAGGTGGAGACTACTCACAGCTGAGCAGGAGACTTCCCTGGTGAATATGGAGGTAGGTGGAGACTTAGGAGACTGCCCTGGTGAATATGGAGGTAGGTGGAGACTTAGGAGACTGCCCTGGTGAATATGGTGGTAGGTGGAGACTTAGGAGACTGCCCTGGTGAATATGGAGGTAGGTGGAGCCTTAGGGAGACTGCCCTAGTGAATATGGAGGTAGGTGGAGACTGCCCTAGTGAATATGGAGGTAGGTGGAGACTTAGGAGACTTCCCTGGTGAATATGGAGGTAGGCGGAGACTTACGAGACTGCCCTGGTGAATATGGAGGTAGGCAGAGACTTACGAGACTGCCCTGGTGAATATGGAGGTAGGTGGAGACTGCCCTGGTGAATATGGAGGTAGGTGGAGTCTTAGGAGACTGCCCTGGTGAATATGGAGGTAGGTGGAGACTTAGGAGACTGCCCTGGTGAATATGGAGGTAGGCGGAGATTTAGGAGACTGACCTGGTGAATATGGAGGTAGGTGGAGACTTAGGAGACTGCCCTGGTGAATATGGAGGTAGGCGGAGATTTAGGAGACTGCCCTGGTGAATATGGAGGTAAGCGGAGACTTAGGAGACAGCCCTGGTGAATACGGAGGTAGGTGGAGACTTAGGAGACTGCCCTGGTGAATATGGAGGTAGGCGGAGACTTGGAGACTGCCCTGGTGAATATGGAGGTAGGTGGAGACTTAGGAGACTGCCCTGGTGAATATGGAGTTAGGTGGAGACTTAGGAGACTGCCCTGGTGAATACGGAGGTAGGTGGAGACTTAGGAGACTGCCCTGGTGAATATGGAGGTAGGCGGAGACTTAGGAGACAGCCCTGGTGAATACGGAGGTAGGTGGAGACTTAGGAGACTGCCCTGGTGAATATGGAGGTAGGCGGAGACTTAGGAGACAGCCCTGGTGAATACGGAGGTAGGTGGAGACTTAGGAGACTGCCCTGGTGAATATGGAGGTAGGCGGAGACTTAGGAGACTGCCCTGGTGAATATGGAGGTAGGTGGAGCCTTAGGAGACTGCCCTGGTGAATATGGTGGTAGGTGGAGACTTAGGAGACTGCCCTGGTGAATATGGAGGTAGGTGGAGCCTTAGGAGACTGCCCTAGTGAATATGGAGGTAGGTGGAGACTGCCTAGTGAATATGGAGGTAGGTGGAGACTTAGGAGACTTCCCTGGTGAATATGGAGGTAGGCGGAGACTTACGAGACTGCCCTGGTGAATATGGAGGTAGGCAGAGACTTACGAGACTGCCCTGGTGAATATGGAGGTAGGCGGAGACTTAGGAGACTGCCCTGCTGAATATGGAGGTAGGTTGAGACTTAGAAGACTGCCCTGGTGAATATGGAGGTAGGTGGAGACTTAGGAGACTGCCCTGGTGAATATGGAGGTAGGTGGACTTAGGAGACTGCCCTGGTGAATATGGAGGTAGGTGGAGACTTAGGAGACTGCCCTGGTGAATATGGAGGTAGGTGGAGACTTAGGAGACTGCCCTGGTGAATATGGAGGTAGGTGGAGACTTCCCTGGTGAATATGGAGGTAGGTGGAGACTACTCACAGCTGAGCAGGAGACTACCCTGGTGAATATGGTGATTGCCAATAATGCCATCTGTTTGAGGGAAATTCAAACCCAAATAGTTGAAGACCAGGTCGTCTTCCAGAGGAATTGACAGCGTCAGCATTTCCACCATTGACCAGATCGACCAGAAGAAACACATAAGGACAAAGCATCTGTACCGTGGGCCTTATGAAAGGAATTCAGAGTCAAGGGGCAACGATTCCAATATGTGCAGACAGATCTGGGACCAGGCTACAGACAGACCTGGGACCAGGCTACAGACTATCTGGGACCAGGGTACAGACAGATCTGGGACCAGGGTACAGACAGACCTGGGACCAGGCTACCGACAGATCTGGGACCAGGGTACAGACAGATCTGGGACCAGGGTACAGACAGATCTGGGACCAGGCTACAGACAGATCTGGGACCAGGCTACAGACAGACCTGGGACCAGGCTACAGACAGACCTGGGACCAGGCTACAGACAGACCTGGGACCAGGCTACAGACAGACCTGGGACCAGGCTACAGACAGATCTGGGACCAGGCTACAGACAGACCTGGGACCAGGCTACAGACAGACCTGGGACCAGGGTACAGACAGATCTGGGATCAGGCTACAGACAGACCAGGGACCAGGGTACAGACAGACCTGGGACCAGGCTACAGACAGATCTGGGACCAGGGTACAGACAGACCTGGGACCAGGCTACAGACAGACCTGGGACCAGGCTACCGACAGATCTGGGACCAGGGTACAGACAGACCTGGGACCAGGCTACAGACAGACCTGGGACCAGGCTACCGACAGATCTGGGACCAGGGTACAGACAGATCTGGGACCAGGCTACAGACAGACCTGGGACCAGGCTACAGACAGACCTGGGACCAGGCTACAGACAGACCTGGGACCAGGCTACCGACAGATCTGGGACCAGGGTACAGACAGACCTGGGACCAGGCTACAGACAGACCTGGGACCAGGCTACCGACAGATCTGGGACCAGGGTACAGACAGATCTGGGACCAGGCTACAGACAGACCTGGGACCATGCTACAGACAGACCTGGGACCAGGGTACAGACAGATCTGGGACCAGGCTACAGACAGACCTGGGACCAGGCTACAGACAGACCTGGGACCAGGGTACAGACAGATCTGGGACCAGGCTACAGACAGACCTGGGACCAGGCTACAGACAGACCTGGGACCAGGGTACAGACAGATCTGGGACCAGGCTACAGACAGATCTGGGACCAGGCTACAGACAAACCTGGGACCAGGCTACAGACAGATCTGGGACCAGGCTACAGACAGATCTGGGACCAGGCTACAGACAGATCTGGGACCAGGGTACAGACAGATCTGGGACCAGGCTACAGACAGACCTGGGACCAGGCTACAGACAGACCTGGGATCAGGCTACAGACAGACCTGGGACCAGGCTACAGACAGACCTGGGACCAGGCTACAGACAGACCTGGGACCAGGCTACAGACAGACCTGGGATCAGGCTACAGACAGACCTGGGACCAGGCTACAGACAGACCTGGGACCAGGCTACAGACAGATCTGGGACCAGGGTACAGACAGACCTGGGACCAGGCTACAGACAGACCTGGGACCAGGCTACAGACAGACCTGGGACCAGGCTACAGACAGACCTGGGACCAGGGTACAGACAGATCTGGGACCAGGCTACAGACAGACCTGGGACCAGGCTACAGACAGACCTGGGACCAGGCTACAGACAGACCTGGGACCAGGCTACAGACAGACCTGGGACCAGGCTACAGACAGATCTGGGACCAGGGTACAGACAGATCTGGGACCAGGCTACAGACAGACCTGGGACCAGGCTACAGACAGACCTGGGACCAGGCTACAGACAGACCTGGGATCAGGCTACAGACAGACCTGGGACCAGGCTACAGACAGACCTGGGACCAGGCTACAGACAGACCTGGGACCAGGCTACAGACAGACCTGGGACCAGGCTACAGACAGATCTGGGACCAGGGTACAGACAGATCTGGGACCAGGCTACAGACAGACCTGGGACCAGGCTACAGACAGACCTGGGATCAGGCTACAGACAGACCTGGGACCAGGCTACAGACAGATCTGGGACCAGGCTACAGACAGACCTGGGACCAGGCTACAGACAGACCTGGGACCAGGCTACAGACAGACCTGGGACCAGGCTACAGACAGATCTGGGACCAGGCTACAGACAGACCTGGGACCAGGGTACAGACAGATCTGGGACCAGGCTACAGACAAACCTGGGACCAGGCCAGACAGATCTGGGACCAGGCTACAGACAGATCTGGGACCAGGCTACAGACAGATCTGGGACCAGGCTACAGACAGATCTGGGACCAGGCTACAGACAAACCTGGGACCAGGCTACAGACAGATCTGGGACCAGGCTACAGACAGACCTGGGACCAGGCTACAGACAGACCTGGGACCAGGGTACAGACAGACTTGCGACCAGGGTACAGACAGACCTGGCACCAGGCTACAGACAGACCTGGGACCAGGCTACAGACAGACCTGGGACCAGGCTACAGACAGATCTGGGACCAGGCTACAGACAGACCTGGGACCAGGCTACAGACAGATCTGGGACCAGGCTACAGACAGATCTGGGACCAGGCTACAGACAGACCTGGGACCAGGCTACAGACAGACCTGGGACCAGGCTACAGACAGACCTGGGACCAGGCTACAGACAGACCTGGGACCAGGCTACAGACAGATCTGGGACCAGGCTACAGACAGACCTGGGATCAGGCTACAGACAGACCTGGGACCAGGCTACAGACAGACCTGGGACCAGGCTACAGACAGATCTGGGACCAGGCTACAGACAGACCTGGGACCAGGCTACAGACAGACCTGGGACCAGGCAGACAGACCTGGGACCAGGCTACAGACAGATCTGGGACCAGGTACAGACAGACCTGGGACCAGGGTACAGACAGACCTGGCACCAGGCTACAGACAGATCTGGGACCAGGCTACAGACAGACCTGGGACCAGGGTACAGACAGATCTGGGATCAGGCTACAGACAGACCTGGGACCAGGGTACAGACAGATCTGGGATCAGGCTACAGACAGATCTGGGACCAGGGTACAGACAGATCTGGGACCAGGCTACAGACAGACCTGGGACCAGGGTACAGACAGATCTGGGATCAGGCTACAGACAGATCTGGGACCAGGGTACAGACAGACCTGGGACCAGGCTACAGACAGACCTGGGACCAGGCTACAGACAGACCTGGGACCAGGCTACAGACAGACCTGGGACCAGGCTACAGACAGACCTGGGATCAGGCTACAGACAGACCTGGGACCAGGCTACAGACAGACCTGGGACCAGGCTACAGACAGACCTGGGACCAGGGTACAGACAGACCTGGGATCAGGCTACGGCATCTACTGTAACTACAGTATCTAGTCAACTTGCTAACTTATCAGTGGTTGTTCAATACATTTCTACCGGTAAAATAACACATTTTCAGTAGTAAATGTGTTCAATTATAGACACGGTATAAAAAATGGCGTCCTGGAACATACCACCAGCTGGAATGCGCTTTTAACCAATCAGAATTCAGGATTAGACCCACCCGTTGTATAAAGGGCTAATCAACTCGGGGCTCTAACGTTATGCGTTCTTTACAAAATAATGAACGACGCGCTCGCGGTGAATAGACCTTTCCCTTTGATACCGTAATTTAACACATTTACTACTGTGTTATTTTAACAACCACTGAGTAAACTAGCAAATTGACTAGATACTGTAGTTACAGGAGTTGCCGTGGTAACCAAACAGACTTGCTCGTTTAGCTAACCAAACCCTCAGTCCTAGCTCGCTATTATGAAATCTAATTCGACAATACCAATACTGTTTTCAATTTGACTTTTGCAATTCAAAGCAGCTCAAACTAAACATGTAAATGAACTATAGCCATTGAATTCTATCGTGCATATATGCCGTGCGTAAAACAGGAAATAATCCACGCTCTAGAATATCCTTCAAGCCAATCAGAAAGGAGTATTCAACAATGCCAATATGTAATACACTATAATACACACTGTAGTTCACACAACGTATTCAGTACATATTATCGGTAAAAGGCAGAGATTATTGCACACAGTCCTACTCTACAGTAGACCAGAGCATCAACAGTCCTAGTCTACAGTAGACCAGAGCATCAACAGTCCTAGTCTACAGTAGACCAGAGCATCAACAGTCCTACTCTACAGTAGACCAGAGCATCAACAGTCCTAGTCTACAGTAGACCAGAGCATCAACAGTCCTAGTCTACAGTAGACCAGAGCATCAACAGTCCTAGTCTACAGTAGACCAGAGCATCAACAGTCCTAGTCTACAGTAGACCAGAGCATCAACAGTCCTAGTCTACAGTAGACCAGAACATCAACAGTCCTAGTCTACAGTAGACCAGGGCATCAACAGTCCTAGTCTACAGTAGACCAGAGCATCAACAGTCCTACTCTACAGTAGACCAGAGCATCAACAGTCCTAGTCTACAGTAGACCAGAGCATCAACAGTCCTACTCTACAGTAGACCAGAGCATCAACAGTCCTAGTCTACAGTAGACCAGAGCATCAACAGTCCTACTCTACAGTAGACCAGAGCATCAACAGCCCTAGTGTACAGTAGACCAGAGCATCAACAGTCCTAGTGTACAGTAGACCAGAGCATCAACAGTTATACTCTACAGTAGACCAAAGCATCAACAGTCCTAGTCTGCGGTAGACCAGAGCATCAACAGTCCTACTCTACAGTAGACCAGAGCATCAACAGTCCTACTCTACAGTAGACCAGAGCATCAACAGTCCTAATCTACAGTAGACCAGAGCATCAACAGTCCTACTCTACAGTAGACCAGAGCATCAACAGTCCTACTCTACAGTAGACCAGAGCATCAACAGCCCTAGTGTACAGTAGACCAGAGCATCAACAGTCCTAGTGTACAGTAGACCAGAGCATCAACAGTTATACTCTACAGTAGACCAAAGCATCAACAGTCCTAGTCTGCGGTAGACCAGAGCATCAACAGTCCTACTCTACAGTAGACCAGAGCATCAACAGTCCTACTCTACAGTAGACCAGAGCATCAACAGTCCTACTCTACAGTAGACCAGAGCATCAACAGTCCTACTCTACAGTAGACCAGAGCATCAACAGTCCTACTCTACAGTAGACCAGAGCATCAACAGTCCTACTCTACAGTAGACCAGAGCATCAACAGTCCTAGTCTACAGTAGACCAGAGCATCAACAGTCCTAGTATACAGTACAGAGCATCAACAGTCCTAGTTTGCGGTCGACCAGAGCATCAACAGTCCTACTCTACAGTAGACCAGAGCATCAACAGTCCTACTCTACAGTAGACCAGAGCATCAACAGTCCTACTCCGAGTTAGACCAGAGCATCAACAGTCCTAGTGTACAGTAGACCAGAGCATCAACAGTTATACTCTACAGTAGACCAGAGCATCAACAGTTATACTCTACAGTAGACCAGAGCATCAACAGTCCTACTCTACAGTAGACCAGAGCATCAACAGTCCTACTCTACAGTAGACCAGAGCATCAACAGTCCTAGTATACAGTAGACCAGAGCATCAACAGTCCTACTCTACAGTAGACCAGAGCATCAACAGTCCTACTCTACAGTAGACCAGAGCATCAACAGTCCTACTCTACAGTAGACCAGAGCATCAACAGTCCTAGTCTGTGGTAGACCAGAGCATCAACAGTCCTAGTCTACAGTAGACCAGAGCATCAACAGTCCTACTCTACAGTAGACTAGAGCATCAACAGTCCTAGTATACAGTACAGAGCATCAACAGTCCTAGTCTACAGTAGACCAGAGCATCAACAGTCCTACTCTACAGTAGACCAGAGCATCAACAGTCCTAGTTTGCGGTAGACCAGAGCATCAACAGTCCTAGTTTGCGGTAGACCAGAGCATCAACAGTCCTAGTCTACAGTAGACCAGAGCATCAACAGTCCTAGTTTGCGGTAGACCAGAGCATCAACAGTCCTAGTCTACAGTAGACCAGAGCATCAACAGTCCTAGTTTGCGGTAGACCAGAGCATCAACAGTCCTAGTCTAATAGATCCTTATTGTAAGAGGTCATTTGTTCTCAATTAATTAAATAAAGATTAAATACATTAAGCAGAGCTACATACTATATAACTTACTGTATAACTTACTGTATAACTTACTGTATAACTTACTGTAAAGCTTACTGTATATCTTACTATATAACTTACTATATAACTTACTGTATATCTTACTGTAAAGCTTACTGTATATCTTACTGTATAAGTTACTGTATAACTTACTATATAACTTACTGTATAACTTACTGTATAACTTACTGTATAACTTACTACATAACTTTCAGTATAACTTACTGTGTAACTTACTACATAACTTACAGTATAACTTACTGTATAACTTACTGTATAACTTACTATATAACTTACTGTATAACTTACTATATAAAGCTTACTGTATATCTTACTATATAACTTACTATATAACTTACTGTATATCTTACTGTAAAGCTTACTGTATATCTTACTGTATAAGTTACTGTATAACTTACTGTATAACTTACTGTATAACTTACTGTATAACTTACTGTATAACTTACTGTGTAACTTACTACATAACTTACAGTATAACTTACTGTATAACTTACTGTATAACTTACTGTATAACTTACTATATAACTTACTGTATAACTTACTATATAACTTACTGTATAACTTACTGTATAACTTACTACATAACTTACAGTATAACTTACTGTATAACTTACTACATAACTTACAGTATAACTTACTGTATAACTTACTACATAACTTACAGTATAACTTACTGTATAACTTACTACATAACCTACAGTATAACTTACTGTGTAACTTACTACATAACTTACAGTATAACTTACTATATAACTTACTGTATAACTTACTGTATAACTTACTACATAACTTACAGTATAACTTACTGTATAACTTACTATATAACTTACTACATAACTTACAGTATAACTTACTGTGTAACTTACTACATAACTTACAGTATAACTTACTATATAACTTACTGTATAACTTACTGTATAACTTACTGTATAACTTACTATATAACTTACTGTATAACTTACTATATAACTTACTGTATAACTTACTGTATAACTTACTACATAACTTACAGTATAACTTACTGTATAACTTACTATATAACTTACTGTATAACTTACTGTATAACTTACTGTATAACTTACTACATAACTTACAGTATAACTTACTGTATAACTTACTACATAACCTACAGTATAACTTACTGTATAACTTACTATATCACTTACTGTATAATTTACAACATAACTTACAGTATAACTTACTGTATAACTTACTATATAACTTACTGTATAACTTACTGTATAACTTACTATATAACTTACAGTATAACTTACTGTATAACTTATTGTTTAACTTACTGTATAACTTACTGTATAACTTACTGTATAACTTACTATATAACTTACTATATAACTTACTGTATAACTTACTACATAACTTACTGTATAACTTACTGTATAACTTACTATATAACTTACTACATAACTTACAGTATAACTTACTGTATAACTTACTATATAACTTACAGTATAACTTACTATATAACTTACTATATAACTTACTACATAACTTACAGTATAACTTACTGTATAACTTACTATATAACTTACTGTATAACTTACAGTATAACTTACTATATAACTTACTATATAACTTACTGTATAACTTACTACATAACTTACTGTATAACTTACTGTATAACTTACTATATAACTTACTACATAACTTACAGTATAACTTACTGTATAACTTACTATATAACTTACAGTATAACTTACTATATAACTTACTATATAACTTACTACATAACTTACAGTATAACTTACTGTATAACTTACTATATAACTTACTGTATAACTTACAGTATAACTTACTATATAACTTACTATATAACTTACTGTATAACTTACTACATAACTTACAGTATAACTTACAGTATAACTTACTGTATAACTTACTACATAACTTACAGTATAACTTACTGTATAACTTACTGTATAACTTACTGTATAACTTACTGTATAACTTACTGTATAACTTACTGTATAACTTACTGTATAACTTACTACATAACTTACTGTATAACTTACTGTATAACTTACTATATAAGTTACTACATAACTTACAGTATAACTTACTGTATAACTTACTATATAACTTACAGTATAACTTACTATATAACTTACTATATAACTTACTACATAACTTACAGTATAACTTACTGTATAACTTACTATATAACTTACTGTATAACTTACTATATAACTTACTATATAACTTACTGTATAACTTACTACATAACTTACTGTATAACTTACTGTATAACTTACTATATAACTTACTACATAACTTACAGTATAACTTACTGTATAACTTACTATATAACTTACAGTATAACTTACTATATAACTTACTATATAACTTACTACATAACTTACAGTATAACTAACTGTATAACTTACTATATAACTTACTGTATAACTTACAGTATAACTTACTATATAACTTACTATATAACTTACTGTATAACTTACTACATAACTTACAGTATAACTTACAGTATAACTTACTGTATAACTTACTACATAACTTACAGTATAACTTACTGTATAACTTACTATAAAACTTACAGTATAACTTACTGTATAACTTATTGTTTAACGTACTGTATAACTTACTGTATAACTTACAGTATAACTTACTACATAACTTACAGTATAACTTACAGTATAACTTACTGTATAACTTACTGTATAACTTCCTGTATAACGTACTGTGTAACTTCCTGTATAACTTACTGTGTCACTTCCTGTATAACTTACTGTAAAGCTTACTGTATAACTTACTGTATAACTTCCTGTATAACTTACTGTATAACTTACTACATAACTTACAGTATAACTTACTGTATAACTTACTGTAAAGCTTACTGTATAACTTACTGTATAACTTCCTGTATAACTTACTATATAACTTCCTGTATAACTTACTGTATAACTTACTGTAAAGCTAACTGTATAACTTATTGTTAAACTTACTGTAAAGCTTACTGTCTAACTTACTGTCTAACTTACTGTAAAGCTTACTGTATAACTTACACATATAGCACAATTAGCACCCGTGTTTTTTTAACATTCTTTAAACAGTGCTACGGCCAGAGATGCCAGCGTAGAGCCACTAGAACACTCACACAGCCCTAGTCATGGGGGCCAAACCCCATCCAGACAGAATACAGGGATCTCCTGTGGCCATAGCTGTCCCCCAATAGTAGCTTACAGGAAAATACATAGTTTCTTTTAGTTTTTCACAATTGCACACAGTCGGTCATATCAGAGGTAGGTACCCTCCTTTATGGAACACTCCAGAACAGAGCTGAAGTAGCATCCTATCGAAAGAGAGGCTCGCTGAAGGTGGACCAATCACAATTGGTAATACTGCAATAACGTCTTCTCGTTGGCTCAGGTGAAGTATTTGCAGCCAGTAGAATCAATGGAACAGGACCCAGTACACCTGAGATTCCCAAAAGACCTGAAACAAGAGAGGACACACTTTAACAGGATACTATAGTGTGTGTGTGCGTGCGTGTGGGAGATGATGTGCAGGTCTGGTAACCAAAGTCTTTTCCCTCACACTCCTCCAGGCCCTCATGATGATATCCATCTCCACAGTACGCCCACCTACAATCTACAGGGAAGACAGGGAGAGAGAGAGAGGGAGAGAGAAAAGGAAGGGATGAAGAGAGAGAGAGAGAGAGAGAGAGGGGAGAGAGAGGAGGAATGGATGATGAGAGGGAGAGAGGGAGGGAGAGAGAGAAGGAAGGGATGGAGAGAGAGGGAGGGAGGAGAGAGAGAGAGAGAGAAGGAAGGGATGATGAGAGGGAGAGAGGGAGGGAGAGAGAGAAGGAAGGGATGGAGAGAGAGGGAGGGAGGAGAGAGAGAAGGAAGGGATGGAGAGAGAGGGAGGGAGGAGAGAGGGAGGGAGAGAGAGAAGGAAGGTATTGAGAGAGAGAGAGAGAGAGAGAGAGAGAGAGAGAGAGAGAGAGAGAGAGAGAGATGGAGAATGGGAGGGAGAGAAAGACAGACAGAGAAAACAGGGTAAACATATGTTTCCAAGGCCAATAGAGCCCTTTGAATTGAATTGACAAATGGAGACAGAGAGAGTTCGGCTGAGGAGAAGCCCTCATTTCTTATTGTAATTTATCAGATGCTTTCATCCAGAGCGACATAGTCATGAGTGCATACATATGAGTGGTCCCCGGAATCTACCCCACTACCGGTAAAGGCGTTGCAGATCTACCAAAAAGACCAGTATGTTCTCTAACAGAGGTCTGGGAGAAGTGGGTGGAGCCATAAGAGAGGTCTGGGAGCAGTGGGTGGAGCCATAAGAGAGGTCTGGGAGCAGTGGGTGGAGCCATAAGAGAGGTCTGGGAGCAGTGGGTGGAGCCATAAGAGAGGTCTGGGAGCAGTGGGTGGAGCCATAAGAGAGGTCTGGGAGCAGTGGGTGGAGCCATAAGAGAGGTCTGGGAGCAGTGGGTGGAGCCATAAGAGAGGTCTGGGAGCAGTGGGTGGAGCCATAAGAGAGGTCTGGGAGCAGTGGGTGGAGCCATAAGAGAGGTTTGATAGAAGTGGGTGGAGCCATAAGAGTTGCTGTGCACTGGGCCTAGACTGCTGCAGTCCACTGGGCCTAGACTGTTGCTGTCCACTGAGCCCAGACTGTTGCTGTCCACTGGGCCCAGACTGTTGCTGTCCACTGGGCCCAGACTGTTGATGTCCACTGGGCCTAGACTGTTGATGTCCACTGGGCCTAGACTGTTGCTATCCACTGGGCCCAGACTGTTGATGTCCACTGGGCCCAGACTGTTGATGTCCACTGGGCCTAGACTGTTGTTATCCACTGAGCCCAGACTGTTGCTGTCCACTGGGCCCAGACTGTTGCTGTCCACTGGGCCCAGACTGTTGTTGTCCACTGGGCCCAGACTGTTGTTGTCCACTGGGCCCAGACTGTTGCTGTTCACTGGGCCCAGACTGTTGCTGTCCACTGGGCCCAGACTGTTGTTATCCACTGGGCCCAGACTGTTGTTGTCCACTGGGCCCAGACTGTTGCTGTCCACTGGGCCCAGACTGTTGCTGTCCACTGGGCCCAGACTGTTGTTGTCCACTGGGCCCAGACTGTTGCTGTCCACTGGGCCCAGACTGTTGCTGTCCACTGGGCCCAGACTGTTGCTGTCCACTGGGCCCAGACTGTTGATGTCCACTGGGCCTAGACTGTTGTTATCCACTGAGCCTAGACTGTTGCTTTCCACTGGGCCCAGACTGTTGCTGTCCACTGGGCCCAGACTGTTGTTGTCCACTGGGCCCAGACTGTTGTTGTCCACTGGGCCCAGACTGTTGCTATCCACTGGGCCCAGACTGTTGATGTCCACTGGGCCCAGACTGTTGCTGTCCACTGGGCCCAGACTGTTGCTATCCACTGGGCCCAGACTGTTGCTATCCACTGGGCCTAGACTGTTGCTATCCACTGGGCCTAGACTGTTGCTATCCACTGGGCCCAGACTGTTGCTATCCACTGGGCCCAGACTGTTGCTATCCACTGGGCCCAGACTGTTGCTATCCACTGGGCCCAGACTGTTGCTATCCACTGGGCCCAGACTGTTGCTATCCACTGGGCCCAGACTGTTGCTATCCACTGGGCCCATACTGTTGCTGTCCACATGGGCCCATGATAGACTGTTGCTGTCCACTGGGCCCATGACTGAAGGAGAGACCCATGATATCCACTGGGCCCAGACATGAAGGACAGACCCTATATCCACTGGGCCCAGACTGACCCATGATATCCACTGGGACCCATGATATCAACATGAAGTTGGAAGATTCTGACGCTGTCCACTTCAGTGGTGCTGAATCTCCCATGACAGGACCAGACCCATGATATCAACATGAAGGACAGACCCATGATATCAACATATAGGACAGACCCATGATATCAACAGACAGACCCATGATATCAACATGAAGGACAGACCCATGATATCAACATGAAGGACAGACCCATGATATCAACATGAAGGACAGACCCATGATATCAACATGAAGGACAGGACAGACCCATGATATCAACATGAAGGACAGACCCATGATATCAACATGAAAGGACAGACCCATGATATCAACATGAAGGACAGACCCATGATATCAACATGAAGGACAGACCCATGATATCAACATGAAGGACAGACCCATGATATCAACATGAAGGACAGACCCATGATATCAACATGAAGGACAGACCCATGATATCAACATGAAGGACAGACCCATGATATCAACATGAAGGACAGACCCATGATATCAACATGAAGGACAGACCCATGATATCAACATGAAGGACAGACCCATGATATCAACATGAAGGACAGACCCATGATATCAATATGAAGGACAGACCCATGATATCAACATGAAGGACAGACCCATGATATCAACATGAAGGACAGACCCATGATATCAACATGAAGGACAGACCCATGATATCAACATGAAGGACAGACCCATGATATCAACATGAAGGACAGACCCATGATATCAACATGAAGGACAGACCCATGATATCAACATGAAGGACAGACCCATGATATCAACATGAAGGACAGACCCATGATATCAACATGAAGGACAGACCCATGATATCAACATGAAGGACAGACCCATGATATCAACATGAAGGACAGACCCATGATATCAACATGAAGGACAGACCCATGATATCAACATGACCCATGATATCAACATGAAGGACAGACCCATGATATCAACATGAAGGACAGACCCATGATATCAACATGAAGGACAGACCCATGATATCAACATGAAGGACAGACCCATGATATCAACATGAAGGACAGACCCATGATATCAACATGAAGGACAGACCCATGATATCAACATGAAGGACAGATCCATGAAGGACAGACCCATGATATCAACATGAAGGACAGGACAGACCTATGATATCAACATGAAGGACAGACCCATGATATCAACATGAAGGACAGACCCATGATATCAACATGAAGGACAGACCCATGATATCAACATATTTGACAGACCCATGATATCAACATGAAGGACAGACCCATGATATCAACATGAAGGACAGACCCATGATATCAACATGAAGGACAGACCCATGATATCAACATGAAGGACAGACCCATGATATCAACATGAAGGACAGACCCATGATATCAACATGAAGGACAGACCCATGATATCAACATGAAGGACAGACCCATGATATCAACATGAAGGACAGACCCATGATATCAACATGAAGGACAGACCCATGATATCAACATGAAGGACAGACCCATGATATCAACATGAAGGACAGACCCATGATATCAACATGAAGGACAGACCCATGATATCAACATGAAGGACAGACCCATGATATCAACATGAAGGACAGACCCATGATATCAACATGAAGGACAGACCCATGATATCAACATGAAGGACAGACCCATGATATCAACATGAAGGACAGACCCATGATATCAACATGAAGGACAGACCCATGATATCAACATGAAGGACAGACCCATGATATCAACATGAAGGACAGACCCATGATATCAACATATAGGACAGACCCATGATATCAACATCAACATGAAGGACAGACCCATGATATCAACATGAAGGACAGACCCATGATATCAACATGAAGGACAGACCCATGATATCAACATGAAGGACAGACCCATGATATCAACATGAAGGACAGACCCATGATATCAACATGAAGGACAGACCCATGATATCAACATGAAGGACAGACCCATGATATCAACATGAAGGACAGACCCATGATATCAACATGAAGGAGACCCAGACCCATGATATCAACATGAAGGACAGACCCATGATATCAACATGAAGGACAGACCCATGATATCAACATGAAGGACAGACCCATGATATCAACATGAAGGACAGACCCATGATATCAACATGAAGGACAGACCCATGATATCAACATGAAGGACAGACCCATGATATATCAGACCCATGATATCAACAGGACAGACCCATGATATCAACATGAAGGACAGACCCATGATATCAACATATAGGACAGACCCATGATATCAACATGAAGGACAGACCCATGATATCAACATGAACAGACCCATGATATCAACATATTTGACAGACCCATGATATCAACATGAAGGACAGACCCATGATATCAACATGAAGGACAGACCCATGATATCAACATGAAGGACAGACCCATGATATCAACATGAAGGACAGACCCATGATATCAACATGAAGGACAGACCCATGATATCAACATGAAGGACAGACCCATGATATCAACATGAAGGACAGACCCATGATATCAACATGAAGGACAGACCCATGATATCAACATGAACAGACCCATGATATCAACATATTTGACAGACCCATGATATCAACATGAAGGACAGACCCATGATATCAACATGAAGGACAGACCCATGATATCAACATGAAGGAGAGACCCATGATATCAACATGAAGGACAGCCACTATGATATCAACATGAAGGACAGACACTGTGATATCAACGTGAGGGACAGACCCATGACATCAACATGAAGGACAGACACTATGATATCAACATGAAGGACAGACCCATGATATCAACATGAAGGAGAGACCCATGATATCAACATGAAGGACAGACCCATGATATCAACATGAAGGACAGACACTATGTGTCATTGGAAAGGACAGAGTTGGTCTATAGTCTTCGGCCTGTTGGTTTCTCCTCAAGACACTCATATTGTGTAAAAAGGGTTGCATATGATGGGAAGGATGTACTTCAAATAGATAGAAGGCTACTCTGCACAGAGGTTTAGTTTCATGGAGTAGCCCAGCCCAGTGGGTTTTCCAACCTCTCTACAGAGACTCCCATCCGTTCTCTGTAGTTTCACTATTCCACAGATGGTGTAAAGGACATCACACTGCTTGCTTAGCGATTACCACTTCCTGCCGATTCGAGCCCATACCCCAAATCAAATCAAATTGTATTTGTCACATACACATGGTTAGCAGATGTTAATGCGAGTGTAGCGAAATGCTTGTGCTTCTAGTTCCGACAATGCAGTGATAACCAACAAGTAATCTAACTAACAATTCCAAAACTACTGTCTTATACACAGTGTAAGGGGATAAGGAATATGTACATAAGGATATATGAATGAGTGATGGTACAGAGCAGCATACAGTAGATGGTATCGAGTACAGTATATACATATGAGATGAGTATGTAGACAAAGTAAACAAAGTGGCATAGTTAAAGTGGCTAGTGATACATGTATTACATAAGGATGCAGTCGATGATGTAGAGTACAGTATATACGTATGCATATGAGATGAATAATGTAGGGTAAGTAACATTATATAAGGTAGCATTGTTTAAAGTGGCTAGTGATATATTTACATCATTTCCATCAATTCCCATTATTAAAGTGGCTGGAGTTGGGTCAGTGTCAATGACAGTGTGTTGGCAGCAGCCACTCAATGTTAGTGGTGGCTGTTTAACAGTCTGATGGCCTTGAGATAGAAGCTGTTTTTCAGTCTCTCGGTCCCAGCTTTGATGCACCTGTACTGACCTTGCCTTCTGGATGATAGCGGGGTGAACAGGCAGTGGTTCGGGTGGTTGATGTCCTTGATGATCTTTATGGCCTTCCTGTAACATCGGGTGGTGTAGGTGTCCTGGAGGGCAGGTAGTTTGCCCCGGTGATGCGTTGTGCAGACCTCACTACCCTCTGGAGAGCCTTACGGTTGAGGGCGGAGCAGTTGCCGTACCAGGCGGTGATACAGCCCGCCAGGATGCTCTCGATTGTGCATCTGTAGAAGTTTGTGAGTGCTTTTGGTGACAAGCCAAATTTCTTCAGCCTCCTGAGGTTGAAGAGGCGCTGCTGCGCCTTCTTCACGACGCTGTCAGTGTGAGTGGACCAATTCAGTTTGTCTGTGATGTGTATGCCGAGGAACTTAAAACTTGCTACCCTCTCCACTACTGTTCCATCGATGTGGATAGGGGTGTTCCCTCTGCTGTTTCCTGAAGTCCACAATCATCTCCTTAGTTTTGTTAACGTTGAGTGTGAGGTTATTTTCCTGACACCACACTCCGAGGGCCCTCACCTCCTCCCTGTAGGCCGTCTCGTCGTTGTTGGTAATCAAGCCTACCACTGTTGTGTCGTCAGCAAACTTGATGATTGAGTTGGAGCGTGCGTGGCCACGCAGTCGTGGGTGAACAGGGAGTACAGGAGAAGGCTCAGAACGCACCCTTGTGGGGCCCCCGTGTTGAGGATCAGCGGGGAGGAGATGTTGTTGCCTACCCTCACCACCTGGGGCGGCCCGTCAGGAAGTCCAGTACCCAGTTGCACAGGGCGGGGTCGAGACCCAGGGTCTCGAGCTTGATGACGAGCTTGGAGGGTACTATGGTGTTGAATGCCGAGCTGTAGTCGATGAACAGCATTCTCACATAGGTATTCCTCTTGTCCAGGTGGGTTAGGGCAGTGTGCAGTGTGGTTGAGATTGCATCGTCTGTGGACCTATTTGGGCGGTAAGCAAATTGGAGTGGGTCTAGGGTGTCAGGTATGGTGGAGGTGATATGGTCCTTGACTCGTCTCTCAAAGCACTTCATGATGACGGAAGTGAGTGCTACGGGGCGGTAGTCGTTTAGCTCAGTTACCTTAGCTTTCTTGGGAACAGGAACAATGGTGGCCCTCTTGAAGCATGTGGGAACAGCAGACTGGTATAGGGATTGATTGAATATGTCCGTAAACACACCGGCCAGCTGGTCTCGCATGCTCTGAGGGCGCGGCTGGGGATGCCGTCTGGGCCTGCAGCCTTGCGAGGGTTAACACGTTTAAATGTCTTACTCACCTCGGCTGCAGTGAAGGAGAGACCGCATGTTTTCGTTGCGGGCCGTGTCAGTGGCACTGTATTGTCCTCAAAGCGGGCAAAAAAGTTATTTAGTCTGCCTGGGAGCAAGACATCCTGGTCCGTGACTGGGCTGGGTTTCTTCTTGTAGTCCGTGATTGACTGTAGACCCTGCCACATGCCTCTTGTGTCTGAGCCATTGAATTGAGATTCCACTTTGTCTCTGTACTGACGCTTAGCTTGTTTAATAGCCTTGCGGAGGGAATAGCTGCATTGTTTATATTCGGACATGTTACCAGACACCTTGCCCTGATTAAAAGCAGTGGTTCGCGCTTTCAGTTTCACGCGAATGCTGCCATCAATCCACGGTTTCTGGTTTGGGAATGTTTTTATCGTTGCTATGGGAACGACATCTTCAACGCACGTTCTAATGAACTCGCACACCGAATCAGCGTATTCGTCAATATTTTTTATCTGACGCTAATACTGAAACATGTCCCAGCCCACGTGATGGAAGCAGTCTTGGAGTGTGGAGTCAGCTTGGTCGGACCAGCGTTGGACAGACCTCAGCGTGGGAGCCTCTTGTTTAAGTTTCTGTCTGTAGGCAGGGATCAACAAAATGGAGTCGTGGTCAGCTTTTCCGAAAGGGGAACGGGGCAGGGCCTTATATGCGTTGCGGAAGTTAGAGTAACAATGATCCAAGGTTTTACCACCAATGGTTGCGCAATCGATATACTGATAAAATTTAGGGAGTCTTGTTTTCAGATTAGCTTTGTTAAAATCCCCAGCTACAATGAATGCAGCCTCCGGATAAATGGTTTCCAGTTTGCAAAGAGTTAAATAAAGTTTGTTCAGAGCCATCGATGTGTCTGCTTGGGGGGGTATTTACGGCTGTGATTATCGAAGAGAATTCTCTTGGTAGATAATGCGGTCTACATTTGATTGTGAGGAATTCTAAATCAGGTGAACAGAAGGATTTGAGTTCCTGTATGTTTCTTTCATCACACCATGTCTCGTTAGTCATGAGGCATACGCCCCCGCCACTCTTCTTACCAGAAAGATGTTTGTTTCTGTCGGCGCGATGCGTGGAGAAACCCGTTGGCTGCACCGCCCGGATAGCGTCTTCCCAGTGAGCCATGTTTCCGTGAAGCAGAGAACGTTGCAGTCTCTGATGTCCCCCTGGAATGCCACCCTTACTCGGATTTCATCAACCTTGTTGTCAAGAGACTGGACATTGGCAAGAAGAATGCTAGGGAGTGGTGCGCGATGTGCCCGTGTCTGGAGTCTGACCAGAAGACCGCTAAGTTTCCCTCTTTTACAAAGTCGTTTTTTGGGGGTCGCTGCATGGAATCAATTCCGTTGACCTGTTTGTAAGGCAGAACACAGGATCCGCGTCGAGGAAAACATATTCTTGGTCGTACTGATGGTGAGTTGACGCTGATCTTATATTCAGTGGTTCTTCTCGACTGTATGTAATGAAACCTAAGATGACCTGGGGTACTAATGTAAGAAATAACACGTAAAAAAAACAAAAAACTGCATAGTTTCCTTGAACGCGAAGCGAGGCGGCCATCTCTGTCGGCGTCGGAAGTCAACTCACCTAAGACAAGAGAAGGTCCACACCATATTTAGCTTTCGTTGATTGGACTAAATAGTGTTTGGTATCTTTAAGTTGTCAATGTGTTAGACTAAGCAAAGGTGATTTTGATGATGTTGAAGTGAAAATGGTGCTGAAATAGTGGAGGCAGCTCCTGTTTTCTTTGTGACTTTCAGTAACTATTGTCTGGTGTGAAAGACGTTCTTGACCGTGCTGTAGGGCCATATAACTGTTTGTTACAGATGTCGCTCTCCGGTTTTCCGATGAAACAAAGGAGTGGTTGAATTTATTCTGCCACTGTGTCTTCTTATTGTCTCAGCCTTTTAGGCCTACTTGTAGATATCACGATCACAAGGCATATGAATTAACAGGTTATAGAGCAAACTACACAATTATCACAATAAATAGGTTGTAATATGGCTTGGCTTCCACAGGGATCTTACCCACGCACCCCTACTGTTAGTAGAAGAACGGCCACGTAACGGGACGTTGTCACTTTACTACAAGTTGGCTGCAGTAATAGTATGTAACTTCTCATGATTGACCACAAGGTGACGGAAATGAGCTCAGACAGACAAGTGAGTATGTTGTCTGAATTTCCACCTCCACAGAGAAAAAGCCAGGTTTATTTAAAGTGGAACTGACAGCATTTTAGCAACATGAAATTAAACATTAAAAATCTGTTCATATAAGAAAGAATATGACACTTTAGAAAGGCCGTGCATTTAGACAATTACTAGACATTGCAGTCAATAAAACCTAATAAAAACATCTCTCCTTCAAGACCTGGGTCCAAGAACCCGGAGTCTACGCAGACCATAGCCAATCAGAGTTACAGTAGGCCTATATGAGAGCTACAGTAGGTCTATATGAGAGCTACAGTAGGCCTATATGAGAGCTTCAGTAGGCCTATATGAGAGCTAGAGTAGGCCTATATGAGAGCTACAGTAGGCCTATATGAGAGCTACAGTAGGCCTATATGAGAGCTACAGTAGGCCTATATGAGAGCTACAGTAGGCCTATATGAGAGCTACAGTAGGCCTATATGAGAGCTACAGTAGGCCTATATGAGAGCTACAGTAGGCCTATATGAGAGCTACAGTAGGCCTATATGAGAGCTACAGTAGGCCTATATGAGAGCTACAGTAGGCCTATATGAGAGCTACAGTAGGCCTATATGAGAGCTACAGTAGGCCTATATGAGAGCTCCAGTAGGCCTATATGAGAGCTACAGTAGGCCTATATGAGAGCTAAAGTAGGTCTATATGAGAGCTACAGTAGGTCTATATGAGAGTTACAGTAGGCCTATATGAGAGCTACAGTAGGCCTATATGAGAGCTACAGTAGGCCTATATGAGAGCTACAGTAGGTCTATATGAGAGCTACAGTAGGTCTATATGAGAGCTACAGTAGGCCTATATGAGAGTTACAGTAGGCCTATATGAGAGCTACAGTAGGCCTATATGAGAGCTACAGTAGGCCTATATGAGAGCTACAGTAGGCCTATATGAGAGCTACAGTAGGCCATATGAGAGCTACAGTAGGCCTATATGAGAGCTACAGTAGGTCTATATGAGAGCTACAGTAGGCCTATATGAGAGCTACAGTAGGCCTATATGAGAGCTACAGTAGGCCTATATGAGAGCTACAGTAGGCCTATATGAGAGCTAGAGTAGGCCTATATGAGAGCTACAGTAGGTCTATATGAGAGCTACAGTAGGCCTATATGAGAGTTACAGTAGGCCTATATGAGAGCTACAGTAGGCCTATATGAGAGCTACAGTAGGCCTATATGAGAGCTACAGTAGGCCTATATGAGAGCTACAGTAGGCCTATATGAGAGCTACAGTAGGCCTATATGAGAGCTACAGTAGGCCTATATGAGAGCTACAGTAGGCCTATATGAGAGCTACAGTAGGCCTATATGAGAGCTACAGTAGGTCTATATGAGAGCTACAGTAGGCCTATATGAGAGTTACAGTAGGCCTATATGAGAGCTACAGTAGGCCTATATGAGAGCTACAGTAGGCCTATATGAGAGCTACAGTAGGCCTATATGAGAGCTACAGTAGGTCTATATGAGAGCTACAGTAGGCCTATATGAGAGTTACAGTAGGCCTATATGAGAGCTACAGTAGGTCTATATGAGAGCTACAGTAGGCCTATATGAGAGATACAGTAGGTCTATATGAGAGCTACAATAGGCCTATATGAGAGCTACAGTAGGTCTATATGAGAGCTACAGTAGGCCTATATGAGAGATACAGTAGGTCTATATGAGAGCTACAATAGGCCTATATGAGAGCTACAGTAGGCCTATGTGGCAAAGCTAACTAAAAAGCAGCATTCCCCAAGAGAGGATGACTTTCACTTTAGCAGTGATAAATTCATGAACTTCTTTGAGGAAAAGATTATGATTATTAGAAAGCAAATTACGGACTCCTCTTTAAACCTGCGTATTCCTCCAAACCTCAGTTGTCCTGAGTCTGCACAACTCTGCCAGGACCTAGGATCAAGAGAGACGCTCAAGTGTTTTAGTACTATACCTCTTGACACAATGATGAAAATAATCATGGCCTCTAAACCTTCAAGCTGTATACTGGACCCTATTCCAACTAAACTACTGAAAGAGCTGCTTCCTGTGCTTGGCCCTCCTATGTTGAACATAATAAACGGCTCTCTATCCACTGGATGTGTACCAAACTCACTAAAAGTGGCAGTAATAAAGCCTCTCTTGAAAAAGCCAAACCTTGACCCAGAAAATATAAAAAACTATCGGCCTATATCGAATCTTCCATTCCTCTCAAAGATTTTAGAGAAGGCTGTTGCGCAGCAACTCACTGCCTTCCTGAAGACAAACAATGTATACGAAATGCTTCAGTCTGGTTTTAGACCCCATCATAGCACTGAGACGGCACTTGTGAAGGTGGTAAATTACATTTTAATGGCATCGGACCGAGGCTCTGCATCTGTCCTCGTGCTCCTAGACCTTAGTGCTGCTTTTGATACCATCGATCACCACATTCTTTTGGAGAGATTGGAAACCCAAATTGGTCTACACGGACATGTTCTGGCCTGGTTTAGGTCTTATCTGTCGGAAAGATATCAGTTTGTCTCTGTGAATGGTTTGTCCTCTGACAAATCAACTGTAAATTTCGGTGTTCCTCAAGGTTCTGTTTTAGGACCACTATTGTTTTCACTATATATTTTACCTCTTGGGGATGTTATTCGAAAACATAATGTAAACTTTCACTGCTATGCGGATGACACACAGCTGTACATTTCAATGAAACATGGTGAAGCCCCAAAATTGCCCTCGCTAGAAGCATGTGTTTCAGACATAAGGAAGTGGATGGATGCAAACTTTCTACTATTAAACTCGGACAAAACAGAGATGCTTGTTCTAGGTCCCAAGAAACAAAGAGATCTTCTGTTGAATCTGACAATTAATCTTAATGGTTGTACAGTCGTCTCAAATAAAACTGTGAAGGACCTCGGCGTTACTCTGGACCCTGATCTCTCTTTTGAAGAACATATCAAGACCATTTCGAGGACAGCTTTTTCCATCTACGTAACATTGCAAAAATCAGAAACTTTCTGTCCAAAAATGATGCAGAAAAATTAATCCATGCTTTTGTCACTTCTAGGTTAGACTACTGCAATGCTCTATTTTCCGGCTACCCGGATAAAGCACTAAATAAACTTCAGTTAGTGCTAAATACGGCTGCTAGAATCCTGACTAGAACCAAAACATTTGATCATATTACTCCAGTGCTTGCCTCTCTACACTGGCTTCCTGTCAAAGCAAGGGCTGATTTCAAGGTTTTACTGCTAACCTACAAAGCATTACATGGGCTTGCTCCTACCTACCTCTCTGATTTGGTCCTGCCTATACCTACACGTACGCTACGGTCATAAGACGCAGGCCTCCTAATTGTCCCTAGAATTTCTAAGCAAACCTATATAGAGAGAAGCTCTGGGGTCTTATGAGAGCTAGCAGTAGGTTTATATGAGAGCTCTGCCTCTGGCCCAGGAGGGGCTGAGTACAGTAGGCCTATATGAGAGCTCAGTAGGCCTAGGTGAACGGAAAGGCTCTGAGAGCTCTCTGCCTGGCCTATTCTCTGCCTATGAGACTGGCTTGCTGGGGCTACAGTAGGCCTACTGGCCTTGTCTCAGGATGGAGAGCTGAAGTTATCCCTCTAGTGGGGGCTGTGCTTTGGCAAAGTGGGTGGGGTTATATCCTTATGAGAGTGTCCTACAGTAGGCCTGTCTATGAGAGCTAGGGTCAGTTTGTTATATCTATTCGGTGTCCAGTAGGCCTATCTCTCGGAGGACCTGAGCCCTAGGACCATGAGCTATGATGAGTAGGCCTGGGCCCTAGGACCATGTCCCAGGACTACCTGACATGATGACTCCTTGCTGTCCCCAGTCCACCTGGCCATGCTGCTGCTCCAGCTGTTCTGCCTTACTATTATTCAACCATGCTGGTAGGTCTGTTATATGAGAGCTACAGTCGGAGGCCTGAGCCCTAGGACCGTTCCCCAGGATACCTGACATGATGGCTACAGTAGGCCTGACTGTGCTGCTATGAGAGCTGGTCATTTATGAACAGTAGTTCTAATATGAGAGCTACAGTAGGTCTATATCCTAGCCACCGTGCTTTTAGCTTGTTTGCTGTTTGGGGTTTTAGGCCTGAGATATCAGAGAGCTATATAAATACATTTGATTTAGATTTGATATATGAGAGCTACAGTAGGCCTATATGAGAGCTACAGTAGGCAGTATATGAGAGCCTACAGTAGGCCTATATGAGAGCTACAGTAGGCCTATATGAGAGCTACAGTAGGCCTATATGAGAGCTACAGTAGGCCTATATGAGAGCTACAGTAGGCCTATAGAGAGCTACAGTAGGCCAGTGAGGCCTATATGAGAGCTACAGTAGGCCTATGAGAGCTACAGTAGGCCTATGAGATGAGAGAGCTACAGTAGGCCTATATGAGAGCTAGGCCCATAGGTCTATATGAGAGCTACATTAGGCCTATATGAGAGCTACAGTAGGCCTATATGAGAGCTACAGTAGGCCTATATGAGAGCTACAGAGCCTATATCAGAGCTACAGTAGGCCTATATGAGAGCTACAGTAGGCCTATATGAGAGCTACAGTAGGCCTATAGGCCTTATATGAGAGCTACAGTAGTTTACAGTAGGCCTATATGAGAGCTACAGTAGGCCTATATGAGAGCTACAGTAGGCCTATATGAGAGCTACAGTAGGCCTATATGAGAGCTACAGTAGGCCTATATGAGAGCTACAGTAGGCCTATATGAGAGCTACAGTAGGCCTATATGCAAACAATCCAATTGCCATACAGGCATGCCATCCTTAACTTTGAACCGGACTGTGTGTTTACAGGCCGTTGCAACAGGGAGACATTAGATCATTAGAACATTAGATCATTAGAACATTAGATCATTAGATCATTAGATCATTAGATCATTAGAACATTAGAACATTAGATCATTAGATCATTAGAACATTAGATCATTAGATCATTAGATCATTAGAACATTAGAACATTAGATCATTAGATCATTAGAACAGTAGAACATTAGAACGCATTCGCCAAAAGACACAAAAATACTCTTGATTGGATTTCTACAAATAATATTTGTGTATTATGTAAATACTACAGGATTCGTCTTACATTTGCGAACTTTAAAGTCCTACTGATCAACAAACAACCATGAAAATGTCAGCTCTCTCTCTCCCTCAGTTATACATATCAACAACAACAAGATCAACAGCTATAATGTTAGCCTGAACAAGATGAGCTAAAAATCTAACAAAAGGAACATTAGAGATAAACCCTCTCAAACTGTTTCAGCTAGTTGCCCGTCAAAACTGCACTGATAAATGAGGGGTTGATTGCAGCCTACTCGTCGTTCCGCAGCTTGCCTGCCAATGCATTACTTCTTGTACCCAACCAAGAACCCTAACTAGCTAGCTACTTCCAGACACAAATGAGAGAACACCTCACTCTGAACATTTTACTCACCGGAGCAACGCTGGTCTGGCTGTTTATATGTTATCTACAGCATTCGTGACTAACTATGACTTATTCTGTCTACGTTTACTGACACCGGTCATATTCAGCAGGTTAGTAAATTCATCAGTCAGACAATAGTGCTCTGGAATCAAAAGTAGATAGCCAGAGTGAGTTTGCGAACTAAAGAAGAGATATATACAAACTGGATAACAATTGTTCGAGTTCTTCCTAGTGCTTTGCATGTATGAGGCCCTGGGTTCAATCCCTGGCATCTCCATGAAACTGACTACTTGATAGTTGCTAGTTCAATTTTCAGCCTTAGTTACATGTATCCGTTTTTTGTCCTGAATATTGAGTCATTGAAACTGAACCAGTGCATCCTGATTGGAGGCAGCAGACTATGTACCAGGCCAGCTGGGATTTACAACCTGATAGCAATAGGTTTTGGACAACTAATACATGTATTGGTGAATTAAATGAAGCATGCAGTGAATTGCATCCATCTATTCTGCCAACAATGCCTTCCTGTACCTCACATATTTTTGAGTCAAATATAACCTATTTTTAAAACCTCTTGTAAAGGTTAGTTTTGTAGCATAAACTGGGAATTTTATATTTTTTCGGGCTGGATATTATGATTGTCTGTATGTTTATTAATATCTGCAAAAGTAGTTAAAACGCTTTCATTTGAACTTTAAAGCCAGGTGTCCTTGTTGGCTGCAATGCAGGTGTTTGGGAAGATTAGCATTCATAGGTAGTTTCATTTAAATAGTTAGCATAAATGCTCAAGCTACCATTTTCATTCAAGCATGAGTTATAGGCCTAATGTATAAACCTGTGAAATAAATTAAAGCGCGCCGACAGGAAGTGGGAAACGCTTGTATGTTTGTGTGTCCGCCCGCGTGCGCGGCGCGCTGTGTTTGAGCGGTGCGGCTGCGGTCAGTTCGAGGAGAGAGAGAGTGTGTGTGTGTGTGTGTGTGTGTGAGAGAGAGAAAGAGGTGTGAACTGTCAGACGAGAGGACTCGATACCGATGCGCTTGAAAGGAGTGAAGCAAAACCGCTTGTTGCGCTATAATTGTACACAAGAGGACGACAGGAAATATAGTTTTTTTGTTGTTTTTGTGATATTTACTACCTAATATAGATCTTTCGACGAAACATAGGGGTGCAATAACAGGCTATAACCTCTGTCTTGCCAGGCCATTACTCATGCATTGTGGTAAGCTAACTGGGTAGCTTTGACTTAAGGGTTCCATAACCTGAAAAACAAATCGCTTCCCCTTTTTTGAAGAGGAGGAGGAAGAGGAGGCGGGGGCCGCATAGCTTCTTCTGTATTTCAGTTGTCTGGGGTCTGTTGTTTTATTTTTATTCTGTAAACGGAGTTTATCTGAATCAGGCTACTTCGTCTATCTTCATATTAGGACGACAGCGGCGGGTGTCGGAGAGGTGTGTGAGGAAGAGGAAGAGGCAGGAATGATGATGATTGGTAAATCGGTGAAAGACATTGACAGATATCAAACTGTCCTCACTTCGCTACTGTCACTCGAGGAGAACAAATTCTGCGCGGATTGTAAATCCAAAGGTAAGGCAAATTAACAACAAAGAAAATACACAATTACAGCCAAATGTCATATAACTAAGTGTTTTGTATGGACAGAGACTGTACGCTATTATAGCCACCGATATGTCTGTGCAAAACGCCGTGTTCGGGGGTGGACACGACCGACTGGGAACCTATGAGTCAACCTCCGTTTCATCAGTTTTACAGGAACCTACCCTGTCCGTCTTACCCAGGGAATACGGTCAACTGCATATATTGCGTAATACGATTAGCCTACTTTCAAGGTTGTTATATTAATTCCATTGTAGAGGTAGGTAGTAGCTAAAGGGAAAGGCACTTGCATTGACGTTCATGGTGTCCCCTCCTCTCTCTCCATACAAACTGTTTTGGGTTGAACCCTAGAGCTCTGTCTGTCTGTCTGTCTGTCTGTCTGTCTTAGCAACAGTTATGCTACAAGGGTTTTCTCCCCAGCTATAGGCCTGTTTCTAGGGTAGATAAGGCATGTGTTCTGTGGAGAAGATATCTTGCTCTTTAGGGTTTACCCTTTAAAAGCAACAGCTGACCAAACCTTAGGCCTTTTGCCCTGAACTTCAAACCTGTTCCTATGGTGTAGACACACAACATATTCACATCGTTATATCTTATTATTATTATATTATATCATACTCATATCTTTCTGCTACTCGTTGTCTGTGCCCTCAGACAACACAAACTGATCTGAGTAGACAGATAAACTCTTATTGGCCGTGAAATGCTACTTACAAGCCCTTAACCAAGAAATAGAGTTATGAAAATATTTACTAAATGAAGTAAAGTACAAAATTAAATTAAAAGTAACACAATAAAATAACGAGGCTTTGTATATATTTGTATATATATATCTGTATACAGGGGTACCCTGTACCGAGTCAATGTGCACAGCTACAGGTTAGTTGAAGTCATTTATACATGTAAGTAGGGGTAAAGTGACTATGCATAGATAATAAACAGTGAGTAACAGTAGCGTAAAAACAAGGAGGGGGTGGGGGGCAATGTAATCGTCCTGGTGGCCATTTGATTAGTTGTTCAGTAGTCTAATGACTTAGGGGTAAAAGCTGTTAAGCAGCCTTTTGGTCCTAGACGTGGCGCTCCGGTACCGCTTGCCGTGCTGTAGCAAAGAGAACAGTCTATAACTTGGGTGGCTGGAGTCTTTCACAATTTGTCTGGGCCTTCCTCTGACACCACCTGGTATAGAGGTCCTGGATAGCAGGAAGCTTGGCCCCAGTTCGCACTACCCTCTGTACCCTCTGTACCAGTCAGGATGCTCTCGATGGTGCAACTGTATTACTTTTTTGAGGATCTTTTTTTGAGGACCCATGCCAAATCTTTTCAGTCTTCTGAGGGGGAAAAGGTGTTGTCCTGCCCTCTTCATGACTGTCTTGGTGTGTTTGGAACATGATAGTTTGTTGTTGATGTGGACACCAAGTAACTTGAAACTCTCGACCCGCTCCACTTCTGTCCCGTCGATGTTAGTGGGGGCCTATTCGGCCCTCCTTGTCCTATAGTCCACGAGCAGCTCCTTTGTCTTATTCACATTGAGGGAGAGGTTGTTGTCCTGGCACCACACTGCAACGTCTCTGACCTCCTCCTTATAGGCTGTCTCATCGTTGTAGGTGATCAGGCCGACCACTGTTGTGTCGTCAAACTTAATTATGGTGTTGGAGTCGTGCTTGGCCACACAGTCGTGGTTGAACAGGGAGTTCAGGAGGGGACTAAGCACCCCTGAGGAGCCCCTGTGTTGAGGATCAGCGTGGCAGACGTGTTGTTACCTACCCTTACCACCTGGGGGCGACCCGTCAGGAAGTCCAGGATCCAGTTGCAGAGGGAGGTGTTTAGTCCCAGGGTGCTTAGATTAGTGATGAGCTTCCTGGTGTTGAACGCTGAGCTGTAGCCAATGAACAGCATTGTCACATAGGTGTTCCTTTTGTCCAGGTGGGAAAGGGCAGTGTGGAGTGCGATTGAGGTTGCGTCACCTGTGGATCTGTTGGGGGCGGTATGTGAATTGGAGTGGGTCTAGGGTATCCGGGAGGATGCTGTTGATGTAAGCCATGACCAGCCTTTGAAAGCACTTTATGGCTACCGATGTGAGTATTACGGGGCGCTAATCATTTAGGCAGGTTACCTTCCCTTCCTTGGGCACAGGGACTATGGTGGTCTGCTTGAAACATGTAGGTATTACAGACTCGGTCAGGGAGAGGTTGAAAATGTCAGTGAAGACACTTGATAGTTGGTCAGCACATCCTGGTAATCAGGCCTTCTGAATGTTGTTCTTTTTAAAGGTCTTGCTCACTTCGGCTACGGAGAGCGTGATCATACAGTCGTCCATAATAGCCGGTGCTCTCATGCAGGCTTAAGTGTTGCTTGCCTCAAAGCGAGCATAAAAGGCATTTGTGTGCGTCTCTGTGTATGGAGTAAAGGTGGTCTAGAGTTTTTTCCCCCTCTGGTTGCTTATGTGACATGCGGGTAGAAATGAGGTAAATCGGATTTAAGTTTGCCTGCATTGAAGCCCCCCGTCCACAAGGAGCACCGATTCAGGATGAGCATTTTCTTGTTTATTTTATGTAGAGTTGGTTGAGAGCGGTCTTAGTGCCAGCGTTGGTCTGTGGTGGTAAATAGACGACTACAAATAATACAGATGAGAACTCTCTTGGTAGATAGTGTGGTCTACAGCTTATCATGAGCTATTCTACCTCAGGCGAGCAAAACCTCAAGACTTCTTTCATATTAAACGTTGCGCACCAGCTGTTATTGACCTCGTCTTTCCAGACGTAGCTGCTCTGTCCCACCGATGAGTCGTGTCGTTGTTCAGCCACAACTCGGAGAAACATAAGATATTACAGTTTTTAATGTCCCGTTGGTAGGATAGTCTCTAAACGGAGATCATCCAGTTTATTCTCCAGTGATTGCACTTTGGCCAATAGAACGAATGGTAGAGGTGGTTTACTCGCCGACAAATTTCTCACAAGGTACCCCGACCTCCGCCCGCTGTATTTCCGTCTTTTCTTCACGTGAATGACAGAGATTTGGGCCTGGTCTCGCAGGAAGCGTCAGCAAATATCTTCGTCCAGTTCGAGGTGAATAATTGCAGTTCTGATGTCCATAATCTCTTTTCGTGCCATAAGAGACGGTAGCAGCAACATTATGTACAAAACAAGTTACACACATTGCTTAAAAAAAAACCTAACACAATAGCACAGTTGGTTAAGAGCCTGTGATCGGCTAGCTATCCCTGCCGGAGTCATTATTCATCTTCTACGCCTACGTTCTCCTTGTGTTTTATTCTACACAACGACCAGAAATCTCCAAGCTGATTCAATGTCCTTGGACTGTGTTATGTGGATCATGAGCATTAAAACAATTCTGAACCCAGGCATACACACACACACGCACACACACACACACACACACACACACACACACACACACACACACACACACACACACACACACACACACACACACACACACACACACACACACACACACACACACACACACACACACACACACACACACACATACACACACACACACAAGTTTGTGCACAATAGTTTGTTTGTGACTCCTGTGAAAGTCAAACAGCAGGCAGACAGTTTTATTTTTAGATTAAGGGCTTTTTATTAGACTGTTTGAAGAGACAATCTGGTTACACTCCCGTGACACGCATACTTTCTGTTCCATTTGACCTCTCCTATCTGGGTCTATTTCTCCTGTCTGGGTCTATTTCTCCTGTCTGGGTCTATTTCTCCTGTCCGGGTCTATTTCTCCTGTCTGGGTCTATTTCTCCTGTCTGGGTCTATTTCTCCTCTCCTCTCCTGTCTGGGTCTATTTGTCCTCTCCTATCTGGGTCTATTTCTCCTCTCCTCTCCTGTCTGGGTCTATTTCTCCTCTCCTCTCTCCTGTCTGGGTCTATTTCTCCTCTCCTCTCCTGTCTGGGTCTATTTCTCCTGTATGGGTCTATTTCTCCTCTTCTCTCCTATCTGGGTCTATTTCTCCTCTCCTCTCCTATCTGGGTCTATTTCTCCCCTCCTCTCCTGTCTGCGTCTATTTCTCCTCTCCTCTCCTGTCTGGGTCTATATTTCTCCTCTCCTATCTGGGTCTATTTCTCCTCTCCTATCTGGGTCTATTTCTCCTCTCCTATCTGGGTCTATTTCTCCTCTCCTATCTGGGTCTATTTCCTCTCCTATCTGGGTCTATTTCTCCTCTCCTATCTGGGTCTATTTCTCCTCTCCTCTCCTATCTGGGTCTGTTTCTCCTCTCCTATCTGGGTCTATTTCTCCTCTCCTATCTGGGTCTATTTCTCCTCTCCTCTCCTATCTGGGTCGGGTTCTCCTCTCCTATCTGGGTCTATTTCTCATCTCCTCTCCTCTCTGGGTCTATTTCTCCTCTCTTATCTGGGTCTATTTCTCCTCTTCTCTCCTGCCCTTGGTCTATTTCTCCTCTTCTCTCCTGTCTGGGTCTATTTCTCCTGTCTGGGTCTATTTCTCCTGTCTGGGTCTATTTCTCCTGTCTGGGTCTATTTCTCATCTCCTCTCCTGTCTGGGTCTATTTCTCCTCTCCTCTCCTGTCTGGGTCTATTTCTCCTGTCTGGGACTATTTGTCCTGTCTGGGTCTATTTCTCCTCTTCTCTCCTGTCTGGGTCTATTTCTCCTGTCTGGGTCTATTTCTCATCTCCTCTCCTGTCTGGGTCTATTTCTCCTCTCCTCTCCTGTCTGGGTCTATTTCTCCTGTCTGGGTCTATTTCTCCTGTCTGGGTCTATTTCTCCTCTCCTCTCCTGTCTGGGTCTATTTGTCCTCTCCTATCTGGGTCTATTTCTCCTCTCCTCTCCTGTCTGGGTCTATTTCTCCTCTCCTCTCTTGTCTGGGTCTATTTCTCCTCTTCTCTCCTGTCTGGGTCTATTTCTCCTCTCCTGTCTGGGTCTATTTCTCCTGTCTGGGTCTATTTCTCCTCTTCTCTCCTATCTGGGTCTATTTCTCCTCCTCTCCTGTCTGGGTCTATTTCTCCTCTCCTCTCCTGTCTGGGTCTATTTCTCCTCTCCTCTCCTGTCTGCGTCTATTTCTCCTCTCCTATCTGGGTCTATTTCTCCTCTCCTATCTGGGTCTATTTCTCCTCTCCTATCTGGGTCTATTTCTCCTCTCCTATCTGGGTCTATTTCTCCTCTCCTATCTGCGTCTATTTCTCCTCTCCTCTCCTGTCTGCGTCTATTTCTCCTCTCCTATCTGGGTCTATTTCTCCTCTCCTATCTGGGTCTATTTCTCCTCTCCTTTCCTATCTGGGTCTATTTCTCCTCTCCTCTCCTATCTGGGTCTGTTTCTCCTCTCCTATCTGGGTCTATTTCTCCTCTCCTATCTGGGTCTATTTCTCCTCTCCTCTCCTCTCCTATCTGGGTCGGTTTCTCCTCTCCTATCTGGGTCTATTTCTCATCTCCTCTCCTCTCTGGGTCTATTTCTCCTCTCTTATCTGGGTCTATTTCTCCGCTTCTCTCCTGTCTGGGTCTATTTCTCCTCTTCTCTCCTGTCTGGGTCTATTTCTCTTCTTCTCTCCTGTCTGGGTCTATTTCTCCTCTTCTCTCCTGTCTGGGTATATTTCTCATCTCCTCTCCTCTCTGGGTCTATTTCTCCTCTCTTATCTGGGTCTATTTCTCCTCTCCTATCTGGGTCTATTTCTCCTCTCCTCTCCAATATGGGTCTATTTCTCCTCTTCTATCTTGGTTTATTTCTCCTCTCCTCTCATATCTGGGTCTATTTATCCTCTCCCCTCCTATCTGGCTCTATTTATCCTCTCCCCTCCTATCTGGGTCTAGTTCTCCTCTCCCCTCCTATCTGGGTCTATTTCTCCTCTCCCCTCCTATCTGGGTCTATTTATCCTCTCCTATCTGGGTCTATTTCTCCTCTCCTATCTGGGTCTATTTCTCCTCTCCTATCTGGGTCTATTTCTCCTCTCTGGGTCTATTCCTCCTCTCTTATCTGTGTCTATTTCTCCTCTCCTCTCCTATCTGGGTCTATTTCTCCTCTTCTATCTTGGTCTATTTCTCCTCTCCTATCTGGGTCTATTTCTCCTCTCCTATCTGGGTCTATTTCTCCAATTCTATCTGGGTCTATTTCTCCTCTCCAATTCTATCTGGGTCTATTTCTCCTCTCCAATTCTATCTGGGTCTATTTCTCCTCTCCTACTCCTATCTGGGTCTATTTCTCCTCTCCAATTCTATCTGGGTCTATTTCTCCTCTCCTACTCCTATCTGGGTCTATTTCTCCTCTCCTCTCCTATCTGGGTCTATTTCTCCTCTCCAATTCTATCTGGGTCTATTTCTCCTCTCCAATTCTATCTGGGTCTATTTCTCCTCTCCAATTCTATCTGGGTCTATTTCTCCTCTCCAATTCTATATGGGTCTATTTCTCCTCTCCAATTCTATCTGGGTCTATTTCTCCTCTCCTATCCTATCTGGGTCTATTTCTCCAATTCTATCTGGGTCTATTTCTCCTCTCCTCTCCTATCTGGGTCTATTTCATCTGGGTCTATTTCATCTCTTCTATCTGGGTCTATTTCATCTCTTCTATCTGGGTCTATTTCATCTCTTCTATCTGGGTCTATTTCTCCTCCTATCTTCTCTCCTAACTATTTGTCTGTGTGTCCTCTCATCTTCTCATCTCCAAAAGCTACAGGCAACAATCTAATATCCTCTAAGTCTGCCTTCCTTCCCTCCTCTCTCTCTCTCTCTCTCTCTCTCTCTCTCTCTCTCTCTCTCTCTCTCTCTCTCTCTCTCTCTCTCTCTCTCTCTCTCTCTCTCTCTCTCTCTCTCTCTCTCTCTCTCTCTCTGTCTGTCTGTCTCTCTCTCTCTCTCTCTCTCTCTCTCTGTCTTTGTCTCGCTCTCTCTCTCTCTCTCTCTCTCTGTGTCTTTGTCTCTCTCTCTCTCTCTCTCTCTCAATTCAAGGGGCTTCATTGGCATGGGAAACATGTTTACATAATGCTGACATGGCAAGTCTGTCAAGAGGGACACAGAGGTCAACCCCAATAACACAACACAGCAAAAAAGTAGTGTTGCACACAGCAACACCAAGCCAAGTTAAAACACAGGTTGGAGAGAGTAGAGAGAAGAGGCCCTGTAGAGAGAAGAGGCCCTGTAGAGTGAAGAGGCCCTGTAGAGTGAAGAGGCCCTGTAGAGAGAAGAGGCCCTGTAGAGAGAAGAGGCCCTGTAGAGAGAAGAGGCCATGTAGAGAGAAGAGGCCCTGTAGAGAGAAGAGGCCCTGTAGAGAGAAGAGGCCCTGTAGAGAGAAGAGGCCCTGTAGAGAGAAGAGGCCCTGTAGAGTGAAGAGGCCCTGTAGAGAGAAGAGGCCCTGTAGAGTGAAGAGGCCCTGTAGAGAGAAGAGGCCCTGTAGAGAGAAGAGGCCCTGTAGAGAGAAGAGGCCCTGTAGAGAGAAGAGGCCCTGTAGAGTGAAGAGGCCCTGTAGAGAGAAGAGGCCCTGTAGAGTGAACAGGCCCTGTAGAGAGAAGAGGCCCTGTAGAGAGAAGAGGCCCTGTAGAGAGAAGAGGCCCTGTAGAGTGAAGAGGCCCTGTAGAGTGAAGAGGCCCTGTAGAGTGAAGAGGCCCTGTAGAGTGAAGAGGCCCTGTAGAGAGAAGAGGCCCTGTAGAGAGAAGAGGCCCTGTAGAGAGAAGAGGCCCTGTAGAGAGAAGAGGCCCTGTAGAGTGAAGAGGCCCTGTAGAGAGAAGAGGCCCTGTAGAGTGAAGAGGCCCTGTAGAGAGAAGAGGCCATGTAGAGAGAAGAGGCCATGTAGAGAGAAGAGGCCCTGTAGAGAGAAGAGGCCCTGTAGAGAGAAGAGGCCCTGTAGAGAGAAGAGGCCCTGTAGAGAGAAGAGGCCCTGTTGAGTGAAGAGGCCCTGTAGAGGCCCTGTAGAGAGAACAAGCACTGTAGATGCCCTGGAGAGAGAACAGGCCCTGAAGAGAGAAGAGGCCCTGAAGAGAGAAGAGGCCCTGTTGAGTGAAGAGGCCCTGTTGAGAGAAGAGGCCCTGGAGAGAGAACAGGCCCTGGAGAGAGAACAGGCCCTGAAGAGAGAAGAGGCCCTGTAGAGAGAAGAGGCCCTGTAGAGAGAAGAGGCCCTGGAGAGAGAACATGCCCTGGAGAGAGAACAGGCCCTGAAGAGAGAAGAGGCCCTGTAGAGTGAAGAGGCCCTGTAGAGAGAACAAGCACTGTAGATGCCCTGGAGAGAGAACAGGCCCGGAAGAGGCCCTGAAGAGGGAAATAAATAAGCATAAATATGGGTTGTATTTACAGTGGTGTTTGTTCTTCACTGATTGCCCTTTTCTTGTGGCAACAGGTCACAAATCTTGCTGCTGTGATGTCACACTGTGGAATTTCACCCAGTAGATGTGGGAGTTTATCAAAATTGGGTTTGTTTTCAAATTCTTTGTGGATCTGTGTAATCTGAAAGAAATATGTGTCTCTAATATGGTCATACATTGGACAGGAGGTTAGGAAGTGCAGCTCAGTTTCCACCTCATTTTGTGGGCAGTCTGTACATAGTCAAAGCTTTCCTTAAGTTTGCGTCAGTCACAGTGGTCAGGTATTCTGCCACTGTGTTCTCTCTGTTTAGGGCCAAATAGCATTCTAGTTCGCTCAGTTTTTTTGTTAATTCATTCCAATGTGTCAAGTAATTATCTTTTTGTTTTCTCATGATTTGGTTGGGTCTAATTGTGCTGTTGTCCTGGGGTTCTGTGGGGTGTGTTTGTGTTTGTGAACAGAGCCCCAAGACCAGCGTGCTTAGGGGACTCTTCTCCAGGTTCATCTCTCTGTAGGTGATGGCTTTGTTGTGGAAGGTTTGGGAATCGCTTCCTTTTAGGTGGTTGTAGAATTTAACGGCTCTTTTCTGGATTTTGAAAATTAGTGGGTATCGGCCTAATTCTGCATTATTTGGTGTTCTACGTTGTACACGGAAGATATTTTTGCAGAATTCTGCATGCAAAGTCTCAATTTGGTGTTTGTCCCATTTTGTGAAGTCTTGGTTGGTGAGCGGACCCCAGACCTCACAACCATAAAGGGCAATGGGCTCTATGACTGATTCAAGTGTTTTTAGCCAAGTCCTAATTGGTATGTTGAAATTTATGTTCCTTTTGATGGCATAGAATGCCCTTCTTGCCTTGTCTCTCAGATCGTTCACAGCTTTGTGGAAGTTACCTGTGGCGCTGATGTTTAGGCCGAGGTATGTATAGTTTTTTGTGTGCTCTAGGGCAATGGTGTCTAGATGGAATTTGTATTTGTGGTCCTGGTCCCGACTGGACCTTTTTTGGAACACCATTATTTTGATCTTACTGAGATTTACTGTCAGGGCCCAGGTCTGGCAGAATCTGTGCAGAAGATCTAGGTGCTGCTGTAGACCCTCCTTGGTTGGTGACAGAAGCACCTGATCATCAACAGACAGTAGACATTTGACTTCAGATTCTAGTAGGGTGGACGAGGTGCTGCAGACTGTTCTAGTGCCCTCACCAGTTCGTTGATATATATGTTAAAGAGGGTGGGGCTTAAGCTGCATCCCTGTCTCACCCCACAGCCCTGTAGGGAAGAAATGTGTGTGTTTTTTTGCCAATTTTAACCGCACACTTGTTGTTTGTGTACATGGATTGTACAGTCAACCCACTGTTTCCCGGTAGGCCGTCATGGCTCTGGTTAGAAGAGGGTCAACAACATTCCTGCCTCTTTCTGTCCTCTAATCATCATGTCTAATTAGCATAGGGTCCCCTTTATACATGAGAGAGAGAGAGAGAGAGAGAGAGAGAGAGAGAGAGAGAGAGAGAGAGAGAGAGAGAGAAACCACTTCCCGGTGTAACCAGCCATAGAGATACAAGTGAGTGATATGAGAGAGAGATTTAAATTATCTTTATTGGGTCTGGGGTCCCACCACACAATACATACTCATACAAAACCACAGTTACACATCAATTAAAAACACAACTCCAATGCCTCCTCCATAGTAACTACACACAACAGCCTCTGAATACCCCATATACTCAAAGTTTATGATATGGCAAACTCAACCCTTAGTCTCGCTGCCAACATTCCCACCACATCCACAGACCCCTGTCCCCAAATACTGTTCTTTCTGGTCTTCCATATCGCTAATTTTGCTGCCCCTAACACAAAATTAAGCAACACAACTACACCTGTACTTTGGCCCAAATATATACAGTTGGGAAGAGAAAACCTCTCCCAACGTTGAGAACCAATCAGTGATCAGTTCAATCATCCCAACCAACCTGGGACACAGTAAAAACAGATGTGCCAGAGATTCAGACTCGGCACAGAATGGACACCCCTCCCCAACAGTAGGGTCCAGGTGTATCAAATGCAGAATGGACACCCCTCCCCAACAGTAGGGTCCAGGTGTATCAAATGCAGAATGGACACCCCTCCCCAACAGTAGGGTCCAGGTGTATCAAATGCAGAATGGACACCCCTCCCCAACAGTAGGGTCCAGGTGTACCAAATGCAGAATGGACACCCCTCCCCAACAGTAGTCCAGGTGTATCCAGAATGGACACCCCTCCCCAACAGTAGGGTCCAGGTGTATCAAATGCAGAATGGACACCCCTCCCCAACAGTAGGGTCCAGGTGTACCAAATGCAGAATGGACACCCCTCCCCAACAGTAGGGTCCAGGTGTACCAAATGCAGAATGGACACCCCTCCCCAACAGTAGGGTCCAGGTGTACCAAATGCAGAATGGACACCCCTCCCCAACAGTAGGGTCCAGGTGTACCAGATGCAGAATGGACACCCCTCCCCAACAGTAGGGTCCAGGTGTACCAGATGCAGAATGGACACCCCTCCCCAACAGTAGGGTCCAGGTATACCAGATGCAGAATGGACACCCCTCCCCAACAGTAGGGTCCAGGTGTACCAAATGCAGAATGGACACCCCTCCCCAACAGTAGGGTCCAGGTATACCAGATGCAGAATGGACACCCCTCCCCAACAGTAGGGTCCAGGTGTACCAGATGCATGTTAGTGGCTATAGCTCCATGTATTATCCTCCATTGGAGGTCAGCTGTCCTCTTAACAATAGTCAGTTTGTATAATGATCGCCAAAAGCCTTGGATAGGCACCTGGACCAAGCACATCCGCCCACCTCGTCGATTTTACTCCTTCCAGGGAAGAGGCATGGGACACCTTTACACATATTCTATACATGACCTTCTTTCCCACCTCCTTGAACTCCCCCAGCTCCGGGGTATCGAAGGAAAGCAGCGTCCCCACGTCCTCTTCAAATGCCCCCATCGCAGCACTAACAATCAGTGCAGGGAACACATAATCCAGACCCTCCTTCCACCGATCAGAATTGGAAGTGTCAGTCACATACTACAGATGAAGTACTGGCAAGGAGTCACAGACCTCAGCGACGAACTTCCTCAGTCGGGGAGATGATCGGATCCCCGCTCTTTCTCCCAGCTCCTCCAACGACCTGCTCCTGCTCCGCATCAGATGACCCAGCTTGGTACACCCACGCTTAACAGGCATGAACGTAGGCTAGCTGAACCCAGAATACGGGACTGGATGGCAGTGTTATGAAAAAGAGGCTCTTCAAAAAGCCACATTCCTGGTGGCGTGCCGGCCTTACGGGACTTGACAAAGACTCTCCAAGCCTGCATAACAGACTCATAAAATGGAGTCAGGCCAGGCAAATCACCCCCTTCCAGCTTTAAGAGGAAAAGGTGCTTGTCTAAGCCCAAACAGCCCGCTCTCCTCATCAATATGTAGGCTGTGTCGACCCAGCTAGAACCGTCTCTATACAACAATCTCTGGGCTGCTTGAAGCTGGAAAGCCATGATCCTAGAGGAAATGTCCACCAAGCCTTGACCACCCCCGTGCAGTGGCAGGTACAGGGCTGCAGCTTTAATCCAGTGTTGTCCAGACCAGAAGAAATTGACAAGAGTCCTCTGAAGCTCCTGTATTAGACCCTTTGGTGGCTGTAAAATCATTAGTCTGTGCCACAGGGTAGAGGAAGCAAGATTATTAGCTACCAGCACCCTTCCCCTATAAGACAGCTGGGGCAGCACCCATTTCCATCTTGACAGTCTGGCACACACTTTCTCCAATACACCCTCCCAGTTATTTTTCCGAAAGATATCGGAGCCTAGAAAAACCACCAAAGTCTTCATCCCATCTCTGCCCCACTGAAGCCCTACTACAGTAGTGATCAGATATATACAACCTGTCTAACCTTCCAACCCTACTACAGTAGAGATCAGATACATACCACCTGTCTAACCTTCCAACCCTACTACAGTAGTGATCAGATACATACCACCTGTCTAACCTTCCAACCCTACTACAGTAGAGATCAGATACATACCACCTGTCTAACCTTCCAACCCTACTACAGTAGAGATCAGATACATACCACCTGTCTAACCTTCCAACCCTACTACAGTAGTGATCAGATACATACCACCTGTCTAACCTTCCAACCCTACTACAGTAGAGATCAGATACATACCACCTGTCTAACCTTCCAACCCTACTGCAGTAGAGATCAGATACATACCACCTGTCTAACCTTCCAACCCTACTACAGTCGAGATCAGATACATACCACCTGTCTAACCTGTCTAACCCTCCAACCCTACTACAGTAGTGATCAGATACATACCACCTGTCTAACCTTCCAACCCTACTACAGTAGAGATCAGATACATACCACCTGTCTAACCTGTCTAACCTGTCTAACCCTCCAACCCTACTACAGTAGAGATCAGATACATACCACCTGTCTAACCTTCCAACCCTACTACAGTAGAGATCAGATACATACAACCTGTCTAACCTTCCAACCCTACTACAGTAGAGATCAGATACATACCACCTGTCTAACCTTCCAACCCTACTACAGTAGAGATCAGATACATACCACCTGTCTAACCTGTCTAACCTTCCAACCCTACTACAGTAGAGATCAGATACATACCACCTGTCTAACCTGTCTAACCCTCCAACCCTACTACAGTAGTGATCAGATACATACCACCTGTCTAACCCTCCAACCCTACTACAGTAGAGATCAGATACATACCACCTGTCTAACCTTCCAACCCTACTACAGTAGAGATCAGATACATACAACCTGTCTAACCTTCCAACCCTACTACAGTAGAGATCAGATACATACCACCTGTCTAACCTTCCAACCCTACTACAGTAGAGATCAGATACATATGTGTCTCCTGTATGAAAACTACATCAAGCCTTTTCTGTTTTATTACTTCTAAAACCCAAGCCCTCTTATTCCTGTCCCTTCCCCCATTAGTATGGAGAGAACCGACCCTTAGTGCTTCTAATACCCAAGCCCTCTTATTCCTGTCCCTTCCCCCATTAATATTGAGAGAACCTACCCTTAGTACCTCCACATAGAAAATAAAAGCAGAAGAAGCAGAGAAACCAAAGAGAAAAAAGACACCCTATGAAGCATGATCATCATCATTATTTTAATCTTCTCTTAACCTGAACACGTTTCCCACCACCTTTTGCTGCTGCAACAGCAGTAATAAATGTCCTCAAGCGAAACCGCTTCTTCTCACTCAGCTGGTCTAACCCCACCGTCTTCTGTAACATCACAGCTGACCTCACAAACTTATCAACATCAAAATAATTTCCCAAAAGTCTGATCCAGAAACTCATTTACTTCCTCTAGATCGTGAACTGAGTCGTCACCAGCAGCTGTCATATCTAAAGAGATATCCATATCCTTCTCCTGATCCTCAGCTGAGACCACAGACAACTGACTCCCCTCTACCACATCCCTTTCAACACTCCCCACTTGCACCTCATCACTCGTAGTGGGCATCTCCTCCACTACCTGGGATACTAGCCCCACCTGAACATCACTACTCATAGTGGGCATCTCCTCCACTACCTGGGAGACTAGCCCCACCTCAACCTCATTACTCATAGTGGGCATCTCCTCCACTACCTGGGAGACTAGCCCCACCTCAACCTCATTACTCATAGTGGGCATCTCCTCCACTACCTGGGAGCCTAGCTCCACATGACCCCCGCACTCGTGGTGGGCATCTCCTCCACTACCTGGGAGTCTAGCTCCACATGAACCACCTCCTTTACACCAGCACTCGTACTGGGCACCTCCTCCACTACCTGGGAGTCTAGCTCCACATGAGCCCCCTCCTTTACCCCAGCACTCGTACTGGGCACCTCCTCCACTACCTGGGAGTCTAGCTCCACATGAACCCCCTCCTTTACACCAGCACTCGTACTGGGCATCTCCTCCACTACCTGGGAGTCTAGCTCCACATGAGCCCCCTCCTTTACCCCAGCACTCGTACTGGGCACCTCCTCCACTACCTGGGAGTCTAGCTCCACATGAACCCCCTCCTTTACCCCAGCACTCGTACTGGGCACCTCCTCCACTACCTGGGAGTCTAGCTCCACATGAACCCCCTCCTTTACCCCAGCACTCGTACTGGGCACCTCCTCCACTACCTGGGAGTCTAGCTCCACATGAACCCCCTCCTTTACCCCAGCACTCGTACTGGGCACCTCCTCCACTACCTGGGAGTCTAGCTCCACATGAACCCCCTCCTTTACCCCAGCACTCGTACTGGGCACCTCCTCCACTACCTGGGAGCCTAGCTCCACATGAACCCCCTCCTTTACCCCAGCACTCGTACTGGGCACCTGCTCACCAGTCTGAGGAACTGGCTCTTCGGATCCATCCTTACCTTCTACAACTATACTTTTCTGTTGCATAACATTTCCCTCTAATACAAGTTGCAACTCCGTGCCCTCAACACAGATAACTTGTTCCTCAGCAACAGGTGCTTGTGGCTGCTCTACCGCTGTCGGTCCAGCTCTCCCTACATCAGTGGGCCCTGGCGTTACGATGACCACCTGCGCCCCTCCCTCGGCCTTCTCCCTTTTCGGGCAAGCATGTCGCTTATGACCAACATCCCCACACTCAAAACACCGTTGACTACCCGTACTAGCATAAACCATATACAATCTATTGTCATACTTGATTTTAAACGACAACTCTAAAGTCTGCTCCGGTGAGTCCAAAAACATAAACCCAATTTGTAAGTCGCTCTGGATAAGAGCGTCTGCTAAATGACTTAAATGTAATGTAAACATAAACACCTGTCGCCAAAATGACATTACCTGTTTCAACGCCGGGTGTTTGCAACCCAACGGGACAACCTTAATTGAACTGGCGAACTTCCCAAAGCGCAATAACTCGCGCTCCAATAGCTCATTTGGAATAAATGGTGGTACATTTGAAATCGTTACCCTTGTTGACGGAGAAAAATGCGCAACTATACGATCAACAAGATCTTCTTTAAGAAGTACACCATGCTCAACCATCTGATCTACCAGACACTCTTCTTTAAGAAGTACACCATGCTCAACCATCTGATCTACAAGACACTCTTCTTTAAGAAGTACACCATGCTCAACCATACGATCTACAAGACACTCTTCTTTAAGAAGTACCACCATGCTCAACCATCAGATCTACAAGACACTCTTCTTTAAGAAGTACCACCATGCTCAACCATCTGATCAACAAGACACTCTTCTTTAAGAAGTACACCATGCTCAACCATACGATCTACAAGACACTCTTCTTTAAGAAGTACACCATGCTCAACCATCTGATCAACAAGACGCTCTTCTTTAAGAAGTACACAATGCTCAACCATCCGATCAACCAGACACTCTTCTTTAAGAAGTACACCATGCTCAACCATACGATCTACAAGACACTCTTCTTTAAGAAATACCACCATGCTCAACCATCTGATCAACAAGACACTCTTCTTTAAGAAGTACACCATGCTCAACCATACGATCAACAAGACACTCTTCTTTAAGAAGTACACCATGCTCAACCATACGATCAACAAGACACTCTTCTTTAAGAAGTACACCATGCTCAACCATCCGATCAACCAGACACTCTTCTTTAAGAAGTACACCATGCTCAACCATACGATCTACAAGACACTCTTCTTTAAGAAGTACCACCATGCTCAACCATCCGATCAACAAGACACTCTTCTTTAAGAAGTACACCATGCTCAACCATACGATCAACAAGACACTCTTCTTTAAGAAGTACACCATGCTCAACCATACGATCAACAAGGCACTCTTCTTTAAGAAGTACACCATGCTCAACCATACGATCAACAAGGCACTCTTCTTTAAGAAGTACACCATGCTCAACCATACGATCAACAAGACACTCTTCTTTAAGAAATACCACCACAGCTTTATTCATCCGGGATGCATAAGCAACATTCTCATATCCTACCTTCTCTCCTACGGCGACCAGAAACTCCTCCCCGCGTGACAGTAGCTTCAGTAACGCACCTAAAGCCGTGCCGAAAATACTTCATTCTACCACAACAAAAATAATAGCCTTAATCATGCACAGAAGAAAACCCCAAAAATGCCACCAACAAATTAAAAACCGAAAGAAAGTTGTGAATATCTAACTCTACACAACACACGCACTCCTTCGCTCATACAATTCCCAGCATGCACCAAACACTCCCAGCAGAGAGAGAGAGAGAAAAACTTCTGGGCATATATTGATTGTGTTGTGTGTAGTAATTACTGTTTAATTAGAGTAACCCTGTTTCGTAAGTGAGAGAGTGCCTTTCAGCTCATTACAGCTAACGTGTTTGTGTGTGTCTGTGTTTTTGTGTGTGTGTGTGTGTGTCATCACTTCTCTCTTTCCTAGCAGGTGATCAAACAACCAAAGTCCACTGTTTGTTTACTCTAAATCAGTCTCTCTCTCTCTATCTCTCAATTCAATTCAATTTAAAGGCTTTATTGTCATGGGAAACATGTTTACGTGGCCAAAGCAAGAGAACAATAAACAAAAGTGAAATAAGCAATATAAATTTACAGTAAACATTACACTCAAGAATAAAGACATTTCAAATGTCATTACGTTGTTATTATTGTTCAGAGTAAATGTCTCACGGACACTAGAGAAGCTTTAACCAAGTTTATTTCTTCCACAAGGTTCTGTACTTCAAACAGCAAAACATTTCTTACCATCACAGTAATATACATCCCACTTAGGACACTTCTCCTCTCCAATCCTTACATCTTATGGTTCTACAGGAAGAAGGTAAACAGATACTAAACCCTGATTACTCCCTTAAGGGGAACTGACCTCAACCCTTCCTTCCCCTAGTGCACAGATGTCTGTCTCTCTCCCCTATCTCAACCCCTCCTTCACCTAGTGCACAGATGTCCGCCTCTCTCCCCTATCTCAACCCCTCCTTCCCCTAGTCCACAGATGTCCTTCTCTCTCCCCTATCTCAACCCCTCCTTCCTCTAGTCCACAGATGTCCTTCTCTCTCCCCTATCTCAACCCCTCCTTCCTCTAGTCCACAGATGTCCTACTCTCTCCCCTATCTCAACCCCTCCTTCCCCTAGTCCACAGATGTCCGCCTCTCTCCCCTATCTCAACCCCTCCTTCCCCTAGTCCACAGATGTCCGCCTCTCTCCCCTATCTCAACCCCTCCTTCCCCTAGTCCACAGATGTCCGTCTCTCTCCCCTATCTCAACCCCTCCTTCCCCTAGTCCACAGATGTCCGCCTCTCTCCCCTATCTCAACCCCTCCTTCCCCTAGTCCACAGATGTCCGTCTCTCTCCCCTATCTCAACCCCTCCTTCCCCTAGTCCACAGATGTCCTTCTCTCTCCCTATCTCAACCCCTCCTTCCCCTAGTCCACAGATGTCTGTCTCTCTCCCCTATCTCAACCCCTCCTTCACCTAGTGCACAGATGTCCGTCTCTCTCCCCTATCTCAACCCCTCCTTCCCCTAGTCCACAGATGTCCGCCTCTCTCCCCTATCTCAACCCCTCCTTCCCCTAGTCCACAGATGTCCGCCTCTCTCCCCTATCTCAACCCCTCCTTCCCCTAGTCCACAGATGTCCGCCTCTCTCCCCTATCTCAACCCCTCCTTCCCCTAGTCCACAGATGTCCGCCTCTCTCCCCTATCTCAACCCCTCCTTCCCCTAGTCCACAGATGTCCGCCTCTCTCCCCTATCTCAACCCCTCCTTCCCCTAGTCCACAGATGTCCTTCTCTCTCACCTATCTCAACCCCTAGTCCACAGATGTCCGTCTCTCTCCCCTATCTCAACCCCTCCTTCCCCTAGTCCACAGATGTCCTTCTCTCTCCCCTATCTCCCCTATCTCAACCCCTCCTTCCCCTAGTCCACAGATGTCCTTCTCTCTCACCTATCTCAACCCCTAGTCCACAGATGTCCGTCTCTCTCCCCTATCTCAACCCTTCCTTCCCCTAGTCCACAGATGTCCTTCTCTCTCCCCTATCTCAACCCCTCCTTCCCCTAGTCCACAGATGTCCTTCTCTCTCACCTATCTCAACCTCTAGTCCACAGATGTCCTTCTCTCTCCCTATCTCAACCCCTCCTTCCCCTAGTCCACAGATGTGCCGGGGGTTGTTGACAATGTGGCTGAAAAACAGAAAGTGACAGAACATGTAAATACATCCCAACATTTAGCCCATTGGTTAAGAGCGAGGAAGGTGATCATCTCCAGAGTGAGCCCATTGGTTAAGAGAGAGGAAGGTGATCATTGCCAGAGTGAGCCCATTGGTTAAGAGAGAGGAAGGTGATCATCTCCAGAGTGAGCCCATTGGTTAAGAGAGGGGAAGGTGATCTAGGCCAGAGTGAGCCCATTGGTTAAGAGAGAGGAAGGTGATCATTGCCAGAGTGAGCCCATTGGTTAAGAGAGAGGAAGGTGATCATTTCCAGAGTGAGCCCATTGGTTAAGAGAGAGGAAGGTGATCATTGCCAGAGTGAGCCCATTGGTTAAGAGAGAGGAAGGTGATCATTGCCAGAGTGAGCCCATTGGTTAAGAGAGAGGAAGGTGATCATTTCCAGAGTGAGCCCATTGGTTAAGAGAGAGGAAGGTGATCATTGCCAGAGTGAGCCCATTGGTTAAGAGAGAGGAAGGTGATCATTGCCAGAGTGAGCCCATTGGTTAAGAGAGAGGAAGGTGATCATTGCCAGAGTGAGCCCATTGGTTAAGAGAGAGGAAGGTGATCATTGCCAGAGTGAGCCCATTGGTTAAGAGAGAGGAAGGTAATAATCTCCAGAGTGAGCCCATTGGTTAAGAGAGAGGAAGGTGATAATCTCCAGAGTGAGCCCATTGGTTAAGAGAGAGGAAGGTGATCATTGCCAGAGTGAGCCCATTGGTTAAGAGAGATGAAGGTGATCATTGCCAGAGTGAGCCCATTGGTTAAGAGAGAGGAAGGTGATCATTGCCAGAGTGAGCCCATTGGTTAAGAGAGAGGAAGGTGATCATTGCCAGAGTGAGCCCATTGGTTGAACAGCAATCATTGTTTGTGCAGTGCTTATAGGCCAGAAAGGTCAATAGGTGAAGGACTTTCCAAACAGGAAAGAGGAGGAGAAACGACTCTGATGATGACATGTTTGTAGTCACTCCCACGATGTCCGTAGAAACAGGAAGTGAATTACGTTATGCTGCATGATGACTTTAAACCAGCGTCCAGACCAACCTACCTGATTGATCTACGTCGTTTGTCTAAAGAGGAAGTTTACACACGGCCAGTGTGAGTGGAGAGGCAGGGAGCCTAGTGGTTAGAGTGTTGGAAGTTCGAGTTGACAATTTACTAATCTGTTGTTCTGCCCCTGAACAGGCAGTTAACTCACTGTTCCTAGACCAGTTAACTCACTGTTCCTAGACCAGTTAACTCACTGTTCCTAGACCAGTTAACCCACTGTTCCTAGACCAGTTGACCCACTGTTCCTAGACCAGTTGACCCACTGTTCCTAGACCAGTTAACCCACTGTTCCTAGACCAGTTAACCCACTGTTCCTAGACCAGTTAACCCACTGTTCCTAGACCAGTTAACCCACTGTTCCTAGACCAGTTAACCCACTGTTCCTAGACCAGTTAACCCACTGTTCCTAGACCAGTTAACCCACTGTTCCTAGACCAGTTAACTCACTGTTCCTAGACCAGTTAACCCACTGTTCCTACACCAGTCAACCCACTGTTCCTAGACCAGTTAACCCACTGTTCCTAGACCAGTTAACCCACTGTTCCTAGACCAGTTAACCCACTGTTCCTAGACCAGTTGACCCACTGTTCCTAGACCAGTTAACCCACTGTTCCTAGACCAGTTAACCCACTGTTCCTAGACCAGTTAACCCACTGTTCCTAGACCAGTTAACCCACTGTTCCTAGACCAGTTAACCCACTGTTCCTAGACCAGTTGACCCACTGTTCCTAGACCAGTTGACCCACTGTTCCTAGACCAGTTAACCCACTGTTCCTAGACCAGTTAACCCACTGTTCCTAGACCAGTTAACCCACTGTTCCTAGACCAGTTAACTCACTGTTCCTAGACCAGTTAACTCACTGTTCCTAGACCAGTTAACCCACTGTTCCTAGACCAGTTAACCCACTGTTCCTAGACCAGTTGACCCACTGTTCCTAGACCAGTTGACCCACTGTTCCTAGACCAGTTGACCCACTGTTCCTAGACCAGTTAACCCACTGTTCCTAGACCAGTTAACCCACTGTTCCTAGACCAGTTAACCCACTGTTCCTAGACCAGTTAACCCACTGTTCCTAGACCAGTTGACCCACTGTTCCTAGACCAGTTGACCCACTGTTCCTAGACCAGTTAACCCACTGTTCCTAGACCAGTTAACCCACTGTTCCTAGACCAGTTAACCCACTGTTCCTAGACCAGTTAACCCACTGTTCATAGACCAGTTAACCCACTGTTCCTAGACCAGTTAACCCACTGTTCCTAGACCAGTTAACCCACTGTTCCTAGACCAGTTAACCCACTGTTCCTAGACCAGTTAACCCACTGTTCCTAGACCAGTTAACCCACTGTTCCTAGACCAGTTAACCCACTGTTCCTAGACCAGTTAACCCACTGTTCCTAGACCAGTTAACCCACTGTTCCTAGACCAGTTAACCCACTGTTCCTAGACCAATTAACCCACTGTTCCTAGACCAGTTAACCCACTGTTCCTAGACCAATTAACCCACTGTTCCTAGACCAGTTAACCCACTGTTCCTAGGCCGTCATTTAAAAATAAGAATTTGTTCTTAACTGACTTGCCTAGTTAGATAAAGGTAAAATAAATAAGATATTACTCAACAGGACAAATATGTCCCCTGCTTTTGACAAAGAGATCGCTCTCTGTAGACTTGAGATCGTGACTGACCCCCCCCTTCTTTTGGGTTTACTTGTAATCCTCATAACATTCTGATAATAATGACATAACAAATGTCATAAACAACATGACAGCCGATATCGGATTATGGAAACTGTCTGTACACAGTCACCATCTATTTAATCCATTGGTCAGTGTTGTGCTGTCATTCATCCCTCTCCAACTCCACCCCATCCCGCCCGTCCTCTCTACTCATACCTGACAGAGAGGACATTTCCGCGGGATGACCCAGTACCATGCTCCCTAACATGCCTGGAGAACTAGACCTCATGCCAACAACACGCTGTAATGCCGGACAAGTAGGTTAGAGAGAGAGAGAGAGAGAGACAGAGAGAGAGAGGGAGAAAGAGATTATCATAGGACAGAGGAAGAGGGAAGCAGAGAGAAAGAGACAGAGAGAGGGAAGCAGGGAGAGAGAGACTGAGAGAGAGAGGGAAGCAGGGAGAAAGAGACAGAGAGAGAGAGGGAAGCAGGGAGAAAGAGACAGAGAGAGAGAGAGGGAAGCAGGGAGAAAGAGACAGAGAGAGAGAGAGGGAAGCAGGGAGAGAGAGACAGAGAGAGAGGGAAGCAGGGAGAGAGAGACAGAGAGAGAGAGGGAAGCAGGGAGAAAGAGAGAGAGAGAGGGAGAGGGAAGCAGGGAGAGAGAGAGAGCAAGGGAAGCAGGGAGAAAGAGAGAGGGAAGCAGGGAGAAAGAGAGAGCAAGGGAAGCAGGGAAAAGGGCGGGATAGTGGGATAGTAGGATTAGAACTGTGTGAGAGAGATACAAGTCTATACTCTATTGGGGCTATCCCTCAAACCACACCACTGACAGTGTAAATACACACACTACACACCACACACACAGAGCTGCTTTGTCCCAGTGTTTACAGTTAAATAGGCTTTGCTGAGTAATTCCTCTATTATTAGCCTGCATGTTGCTAATGCTGGACCAATTTAGTGGCCTTGTGGTTAGTGTTGCTAATGCTGGACTAACTCAGTGGCCTTGTGGTTAGTGTTGCTAATGCTGGACTAACTCAGTGGCCTTGTGGTTAGAGTGTTGCTAATGCTGGACCAACTCAGTGGCCTTCTGGTTAGTGTTGCTAATGCTGGACTAACTCAGTGGCCTTGTGGTTAGTGTTGCTAATGCTGGACTAATTCAGTGGCCTTCTGGTTAGTGTTGCTAATGCTGGGCCAACTCAGCGGCCTTCTGGTTAGTGTTGCTAATGCTGGACTAACTCAGTGGCCTTGTGGTTAGTGTTGCTAATGCTGGACTAACTCAGTGGCCTTGTGGTTAGTGTTGCTAATGCTGGACTAATTCAGTGGCCTTCTGGTTAGTGTTGCTAATGCTGGACCAACTCAGCGGCCTTCTGGTTAGTGTTGCTAATGCTGGACCAACTCAGTGGCCTTGTGGAGTGATGCTAATGCTGGACCAACTCAGTGGCCTTGTGGTTAGTGTTGCTAATGCTGGACCAACTCAGTGGCCTTGTGGTTAGAGTGTTGCTAATGCAGGTCTAACTCAGTGGCCTTGTGGTTAGAGTGTTGCTAATGCTGGACTAACTCACTGGCCTTGTGGTTAGTGTTGCTAATGCTGGACCAACTCAGTGGCCTTGTGGTTAGTGTTGCTAATGCTGGACCAACTCAGTGGCCTTGTGGTTAGTGTTGCTAATGCTGGACCAACTCAGTGGCCTTGTGGTTAGTGTTGCTAATGCTGGACCAACTCAGTGGCCTTGTGGTTAGTGTTGCTAATGCTGGACCAACTCAGTGGCCTTGTGGTTAGAGTGTTGCTAATGCTGGACCAACTCAGTGGCCTTGTGGTTAGAGTGTTGCTAATGCTGGACTAACTCAGTGGCCTTGTGGTTAGAGTGTTGCTAATGCTGGACTAACTCACTGGCCTTGTGGTTAGAGTGTTGCTAATGCTGGACCAACTCAGTGGCCTTGTGGTTAGTGTTGCTAATGCTGGACCAACTCAGTGGCCTTGTGGTTAGTGTTGCTAATGCTGGACCAACTCAGTGGCCTTGTGGTTAGTGTTGCTAATGCTGGACCAACTCAGTGGCCTTGTGGTTAGTGTTGCTAATGCTGGACCAACTCAGTGGCCTTGTGGTTAGTGTTGCTAATGCTGGACCAACTCAGTGGCCTTGTGGTTAGTGTTGCTAATGCTGGACCAACTCAGTGGCCTTGTGGTTAGTGTTGCTAATGCTGGACCAACTCAGTGGCCTTGTGGTTAGTGTTGCTAATGCTGGACCAACTCAGTGGCCTTGTGGTTAGTGTTGCTAATGCTGGACCAACTCAGTGGCCTTGTGGTTAGAGTGATGCTAATGCTGGACTAACTCACTGGCCTTGTGGTTAGAGTGTTGCTAATGCTGGACCAACTCAGTGGCCTTCTGGTTAGTGTTGCTAATGCTGGACCAACTCAGTGGCCTTGTGGTTAGTGTTGCTAATGCTGGACCAACTCAGTGGCCTTGTGGTTAGTGTTGCTAATGCTGGACCAACTCAGTGGCCTTGTGGTTAGTGTTGCTAATGCTGGACCAACTCAGTGGCCTTGTGGTTAGTGTTGCTAATGCTGGACCAACTCAGTGGCCTTGTGGTTAGTGTTGCTAATGCTAGACCAACTCAGTGGCCTTCTGGTTAGAGTGTTGCTAATGCTGGACTAACTCAGTGGCCTTGTGGTTAGTGTTGCTAATGCTAGACCAACTCAGTGGCCTTGTGGTTAGAGTGTTGCTAATGCTGGACCAACTCAGTGGCCTTGTGGTTAGAGTGTTGCTAATGCTGGACTAACTCAGTGGCCTTGTGGTTAGTGTTGCTAATGCTGGACCAACTCAGTGGCCTTGTGGTTAGTGTTGCTAATGCTGGACCAACTCAGTGGCCTTGTGGTTAGAGTGTTGCTAATGCTGGACTAATTCAGTGGCCTTCTGGTTAGTGTTGCTAATGCTGGACCAACTCAGCGGCCTTCTGGTTAGTGTTGCTAATGCTGGACCAACTCAGTGGCCTTGTGGAGTGATGCTAATGCTGGACCAACTCAGTGGCCTTGTGGTTAGTGTTGCTAATGCTGGACCAACTCAGTGGCCTTGTGGTTAGTGTTGCTAATGCTGGACCAACTCAGTGGCCTTGTGGTTAGTGTTGCTAATGCTGGACCAACTCAGTGGCCTTGTGGTTAGTGTTGCTAATGCTGGACTAACTCAGTGGCCTTGTGGTTAGTGTTGCTAATGCTGGACCAACTCAGTGGCCTTGTGGAGTGTTGCTAATGCTGGACTAACTCAGTGGCCTTGTGGTTAGTGTTGCTAATGCTGGACTAACTCAGTGGCCTTGTGGTTAGTGTTGCTAATGCTGGACTAACTCAGTGGCCTTGTGGTTAGAGTGTTGCTAATGCTGGACTAACTCAGTGGCCTTGTGGTTAGTGTTGCTAATGCTGGACTAACTCAGTGGCCTTGTGGTTAGTGTTGCTAATGCTGGACCAACTCAGTGGCCTTGTGGTTAGTGTTGCTAATGCTGGACCAACTCAGTGGCCTTGTGGTTAGAGTGTTGCTAATGCTGGACCAACTCAGTGGCCTTGTGGTTAGTGTTGCTAATGCTGGACCAACTCAGTGGCCTTGTGGTTAGTGTTGCTAATGCTGGACCAACTCAGTGGCCTTGTGGTTAGAGTGTTGCTAATGCTGGACCAACTCAGTGGCCTTGTGGTTAGTGTTGCTAATGCTGGACTAACTCAGTGGCCTTGTGGTTAGTGTTGCTAATGCTGGACCAACTCAGTGGCCTTGTGGTTAGAGTGTTGCTAATGCTGGACCAACTCAGTGGCCTTGTGGTTAGTGTTGCTAATGCTGGACTAACTCAGTGGCCTTGTGGTTAGAGTGTTGCTAATGCTAGACCAACTCAGTGACCTTGTGGTTAGTGTTGCTAATGCTGGACCAACTCAGTGGCCTTGTGGTTAGTGTTGATAATGCTGGACAAACTCAGTGGCCTTGTGGTTAGAGTTGCTAATGCTGGACTAACTCAGTGGCCTTGTGGTTAGAGTGTTGCTAATGCTGGACTAATTCAGTGGCCTTCTGGTTAGAGTGTTGCTGATGCTGGACTAACTCAGTGGCCTTGTGGTTAGTGTTGCTAATGCTGGACTAACTCAGTGGCCTTGTGGTTAGTGCTGCTAATGCTGGACTAACTCAGTGGCCTTGTAATTCAGTAGCAGTTATGTTGCACATTGGAAAGAAATTACAGCAACAGAAAAACTAACAAGAATGCTATTTGACTCTAACAGAGAACGAATACCTGACCACTGTGACTGACCCAAAATTAAGGAAATATTTTGACTATGTACAGACTCAGTGAGCATAGCCTTGCTATTGAGAAAGGCCGCCGTAGGCAGACCTGGCTCTCAAGAGAACACTTTTTCAGTTCTGCCCACACGTGTTCTACAGGATTGAGGTCAGAGCTTTGTGATGGCCACTCCAATACCTTGACTTTGTCCTTAAGCCAATATGCCCCAACTTTGGAGGTATGCTTGGGGTCATTGTCTATTTGGAAGACCCATTTGCGACCAAACTCTAACTTCCTGACTGATGTCTTCAATATAACCACATCATTTTCCTCCCTCATGATGCCATCTATTTTGTGAAGTGCACCAGTCCCTCCTGCAGCAAAGCACCCCCACAACATGATGCTGCCACCACCGTGCTTCACGGTTGGGATGGTGTTCTTCAGCTTGCAAGCATCCCCCTTTTTCCTCCAAACATAACGATGGTCATTATGGCCAAACAGTTCTATTTTTGTTTCATCAGACCAGAGGACATTTCTCCAAAAAGTACGATCTTTGTCCCCATGTGCAGTTGCAAACCGTATTCTGGCTTTTTTATGGCGGTTTTGGAGCAGTGGCTTCTTCCTTGCTGAGCGGCCTTTCGGGTTATGAACTCGCTTTACTGTGGATATAGATACTTTTGTACTTGTTTCCTCCAGCATCTTCACAAGGTCCTTTGCTGTTGTTCTGGGATTGATTTGCACTTTAAGCACCAAAGTACTTTCATCTCTAGGAGACAGAACGCTTCTCCTTCCTGAGCGGTATGACGGCTGCGTGGTCCCATGGTGTTTATACTTGCGTACTATTGTTTGTACAGATGAACGTGGTACCTTCAGGCATTTGGAAATTGCTCCCAAGGATGAAGCAGACTTGTGGAGGTCTACAATTTCTTTTTGAGGTCTTGGCTGATTTCTTTTGATTTTTCCATGATGTCAAGCAAAGAGGCACTGAGTTTGAAGGTAGACCTTGAAATACATCCACATGTACACCTCCAATTGACTCAAATTATGTCAATTAGCCTATCAGAAGCTTCTAAAGCCATGACATAATTTTCTGGAATTTTCCAAGCTGTTTAAAGGCACAGTCAACTTAGTGGATGTAAACTTCTGACCCACTGGAATTGTGATACAGTGAATTATAAGTGAAATAATCTGTCTGTAAACAATTGTTGGAAAAATGACTTGTGTCATGAACAAAGTAGATGTCCTAACCAACTTGCCAAAACTATAGTTTGTTAACAAGAACATTTGTGGAATGGTTGAAAAAATAGTTTTAATGACTCCAATCTAAGTGTATGTAAACTAGTTTTAATGACTCCAACCTAAGTGTATGTAAACTAGTTTTAATGACTCCAACCTAAGTGTATGTAAACTAGTTTTAATGACTCCAACCTAAGTGTATGTAAACTAGTTTTAATGACTCCAACCTAAGTGGATGTAAACTAGTTTTAATGACTCCAACCTAAGTGTATGTAAACTAGTTTTAATGACTCCAACCTAAGTGTATGTAAACTAGTTTTAATGACTCCAACCTAAGTGTATGTAAACTAGTTTTAATGACTCCAACCTAAGTGGATATAAACTAGTTTTAATGACTCCAACCTAAGTGTATGTAAACTAGTTTTAATGACTCCAACCTAAGTGGATGTAAACTAGTTTTAATGACTCCAACCTAAGTGTATGTAAACTAGTTTTAATGACTCCTAACCTAAGTGTATGTAAACTAGTTTTAATGACTCCAACCTAAGTGTATGTAAACTAGTTTTAATGACTCCTAACCTAAGTGTATGTAAACTAGTTTTAATGACTCCAACCTAAGTGTATGTAAACTAGTTTTAATGACTCCAACCTAAGTGTATGTAAACTAGTTTTAATGACTCCAACCTAAGTGTATGTAAACTAGTTTTAATGACTCCTAACCTAAGTGTATGTAAACTAGTTTTAATGACTCCAACCTAAGTGTATGTAAACTAGTTTTAATGACTCCAACCTAAGTGTATGTAAACTAGTTTTAATGACTCCTAACCTAAGTGTATGTAAACTAGTTTTAATGACTCCAACCTAAGTGGATGTAAACTAGTTTTAATGACTCCAACCTAAGTGTATGTAAACTAGTTTTAATGACTCCAACCTAAGTGTATGTAAACTTCCGACTTCAACTGTATACATATGACATTTGAAATGTCTTTATTCTGGGCCTCCCGGGTGGCGCCACTCCTGTGGCGGCCCGGGTGCAGTGCACGCTGTCCAGGTCGCTAGGGGCACGGTGTTTCCTCCGACACATTGGTGGCTTCTGGGTTGGATGCACGTTGTGTGAAGCAGTGCGGCTTGGTTGTTTTTTGTTTTGTTTCGGAGGATGCACGGCTCTCGACCTTCGTCTCTCCCGAGTCCGTCCCCGAGCTGTAGCGATGAGACAAGATAGTAACTACTAACAATTGGAACGAAATATTGAGGAGAAAAAGGGGGTAAGAAAAGAAATGTCTTTATTTATTTATTCTTTTGGAACTTTGTTTCATGTTAATTTTTTCTTATTTATTTCACTTTTGCTTATTGTCTACTTGACTTGCTTTGGCAATGTTAACTTATGTTTTCCATACCAATAAAGCCACTTGAATTGAAAATTGAAGTTGACATTTGAAATTGAATTGAGAAAGGAGCACGGAAGGAAGGAGGGATTTATTTTGGTATTTCCATAGAAATACACATTAGTTGTTGTTGCTGTCAAGATGTATTTCTCTCCTGAGGGAGAGAGAGAGGAAGAGAGAGAGAGGGAGGGGTAGAGAGAGAGGGGTCGAGAGAGAGAGGGGTAGAGAGAGAGACAGAGAGAGAGAGAGAGAGAGAGAGAGAGAGAGAGAGAGAGAGAGAGAGAGAGAGAGAGAGAGAGAGGTCAGTATTCTCTTTGAAGTTCTGTCTGTCTGTCTGTCTGTCTGTCTGTCTGTCTGTCTGTCTGTCTGTCTGTCTGTCTGTCTGTCTGTCTGTCTGTCTGTCTGTCTCTGTGTCTCTGTGTCTGTGTGTCTGTGTGTCTGTGTGTCTGTGTGTCTGTGTGTCTCTGTGTCTGTGTGTCTCTGTCTCTCAATTCAAGGGGCTTTATTGGCATGGGAAACATGTGTTAACATTGCCAAAGCAAGTGAGGTAGATAATATATAAAGTGAAATAAACAATACAAATTAACAGTAAACATTACACATACAGAAGTTTCAAAACAATAAAGACATTACAAATGTCATATTATATATATATACAGTGTTTTAACAATGTACAAATGGTAAAGGACACAACATAAAATAAATAAGCATAAATATGGGTTGTATTTACAATGGTGTTTGTTCTTCACTGGTTGCCCTTTTCTCGTGGCAACAGGTCACACATCTTGCTGCTGTGATGATGTCACACTATGGTATTTCACCCAGTAGATATGGGAGTTTATCAAAATTGGATTTGTTTTCGAATTCTTTGTGGGTCTGTGTAATCTGAGGGAAATATGTCTCTCTAATATGGTCATACATTGGACAGGAGGTTAGGAAGTGCAGCTCAGTTTCCACCTCATTTTGTGGGCAGTGAGCACATAGCCTGTCTTCTCTTGAGAGCCATGTCTGCCTACGGCGGCCTTTCTCAATAGCAAGGCTATGCTCACTGAGTCTGTACATAGTCAAAGCTTTCCTTAAGTTTGGGTCAGTCACAGTGGTCAGGTATTCTGCCACTGTGTACTCTCTGTTTAGGGCGAAATAGAATTATAGTTTGTAAAAATAAAAATAAAAATTGGAAAGTTTTTGTAAATTCTTTCCAGTGTGTCAAGTCTTTTTATTTTCTCATGATTTGGTTGGGTCTAATTGTGCTGTTGTCCTGGGGCTCTGTGGGGTCTGTTTGTGTTTGTGAACAGAGCCCCAGGACCAGCTTGCTTAGGGGACTCTTCTCCAGGTTCATCTCTCTGTAGGGTGTGTTTATGTTTGTGAACAGAGCCCCAGGACCAGCTTCCTAAGGTGACTCTTCTCCAGGTTCATCTCTCTGTAGGTGATGGCTTTGTTGTGGAAGGTTTTGGAATCGCTTCCTTTTAGGTGCTTGTAGAATTTAACGGCTCTTTTCTGGATTTTGATAATTAGTGGGTATCGGCCTAATTCTGCTCTGCATGCATTAGATCATCAGCAAACAGCAGACATTTGTTTTTTAAGTCTTTAATAGTTGATTCTAAGATCTGTATTTGATCATGTATATGTTTTTGCTCTTTATTCTTTGTTATAGAGCCAAACAGATTGGAGAAGTGGTTTACCCATAGACTCAGGTTTTCCTGGTCTCTATGTTTTTGGTTGGACAGGTTTCTCAATTTCTTTCTTAGATTTTTGCATTCCTCATAAAATTCCTCATAAAACCATTTGTCTCTCTCTCTCTCTCCCTCTCTCTCTCTCTCTCTCTTCTCTCTCTCTCCACCCCCTCTCTCTACCCTCTCTCTCCCTCTACCCTCTCTCTCTATCCACCCTATCTCTCTCTACCCTCTCTCTCTCCACCCCCCTCTCTCTCAACCCTCTCTCTCTCTCCACCCCCCCTCTCTCAACACTCTCTCTCTCCACCCCCTCTCTCTACCCTCTCTCTCTCCACCCCCTCTCTCTACGCTCTATCTCTCTCTACCCTCTCTCTCTCTACCCTCTCTCTTTCTCTCCACCCACCCTCTCTCTACCCTTTCTCTCTCTCTCTACACGCTCTATCTCTCTCTACCCTCTCTCTCTCTCTCCACCCCCTCTCTCAACCCTCTCTCTCCACATTCTGTCTCTCTCTACCCTCTCTCTCTCTCTACCCTCTCTCTTTCTCTCCACCCACCCTCTCTCTACCCTCTCTCTCTCTCCACCCCCTCTCTCTACCCTCTCTCTCTCCACCCCCTCTCTCTCCCTCTCCACCCCCTCTCTCTACCCTCTCTCTCTCCACCCCCTCTCTCTCTCCACCCTCTCTGTCTACCCTCTCTCTCTCTCCACCCTCTCTCTCTCTCTCCACCCCCTCTCTCCACCCTCTCTCTCTCTCTCCACCCCCTCTCTCTCTACCCTCTCTCTCCACCCCCCTCTCTACCCCCTCTCTCTCTCTCTACCCTCTCTCTCCACCCTCTCTCTCTACCCTCTCTCTCTTCCCCTCCCTCTCTCTCTACCCCTCTCTCTCTCCACCCCTCTCTCCACCCTCTCTCTCTCTCCACCCCTCTCTCTCTACCCTCTCTCTCTCCACCCCCTCTCTCTCCACCCTCTCTCTCTCCACCCCTCTCTCTCTACCCTCTCTCTCCACCCCCTCTCTACCCCCTCTCTCTCTCTACCCTCTCTCTCTCCACCCCCTCTCCACCCTCTCTCTACCCTCTCTCTCCACCCCCTCTCCACCCTCTCTCTCTCCACCCCCTCTCTCTCTCCACCCCCTCTCTCTCCACCTTCTCTCTCTCCACCCCCTCTCTCTCTACCCTCTCTCTCCACCCCCTCTCCACCCTCTCTCTACCCTCTCTCTCCACCCCTCTCTCTCTCCACCCCTTCTCTCTCCACCCTCTCTCTCTCCACCCCCTCTCTCTCTACCCTCTCTCTCCACCCCCCCCTCTCTACCCCCCCTCTCTCTCTCTACCCTCTCTCTCCACCCTCTCTCTCTACCCTCTCTCTCTTCCCCCTCCCTCTCTCCCCTCCCGTTCTCTCAGGTCCCAGATGGGCGTCATGGAACCTGGGTATATTCATCTGTATCCGCTGTGCTGGGGTCCACAGGAACCTGGGCGTCCACATCTCCAGGGTCAAGTCTGTCAACCTGGACCAATGGACACAGGAACAGATACAGGTCGGAGGTCAAACTGGTCATTGTGATGATTTACTAGAGTGAATTTCACAACATATGTGTGTCTGTGGCTCAACCGTGTGTGTGTGTTTGTGTGTGTGTGTGTGTGTGTGTGTGTGTGTGTGTGTGTGTGTGTGTGTGTGTGTGTGTGTGTGTGTGTGTGTGTGTGTGTGTGGGTAGAGTCCAGTCAGTGTGTGGGTAGAGTCCAGTCGGTGTGTGGGTAGAGTCCAGTCGGTAGAGTCCAGTCGGTGTGGGTAGAGTCCAGTCAGTGTGTGTGGGTAGAGTCCAGTCGGTGTGCGGGTAGAGTCCAGTCGGTGTGCGGGTAGAGTCCAGTCGGTGTGCGGGTAGAGTCCAGTCAGTGTGGGTAGAGTCCAGTCGGTGTGCGGGTAGAGTCCAGTCGGTGTGCGGGTAGAGTCCAGTCGGTGTGCGGGTAGAGTCCAGTCGGTGTGCGGGTGGAGTCCAGTCGGTGTGCGGGTAGAGTCCAGTCGGTGTGCGGGTAGAGTCCAGTCGGTGTGCGGGTAGAGTCTAGTCCGTGTGTGGGTAGAGTCCAGTCGGTGTGCGGGTAGAGTCCAGTCGGTGTGCGGGTGGAGTCCAGTCGGTGTGCGGGTAGAGACCAGTCGGTGTGCGGGTAGAGTCCAGTCAGTGTGGGTAGAGTCCAGTCGGTGTGCGGGTGGAGTCCAGTCGGTGTGCGGGTGGAGTCCAGTCGGTGTGCGGGTAGAGACCAGTCGGTGTGCGGGTGGAGTCCAGTCGGTGTGCGGGTGGAGTCCAGTCGGTGTGCGGGTGGAGTCCAGTCGGTGTGCGGGTAGAGACCAGTCAGTGTGTGGGTAGAGTCCAGTCGGTGTGGGGGTAGAGTCCAGTCGGTGTGGGGGTAGAGTCCAGTCGGTGTGGGGGTAGAGTCCAGTCGGTGTGGGTAGAGTCCAGTCGGTGTGGGGGTAGAGTCCAGTCGGTGTGGGGGTAGAGTCCAGTCGGTGTGGGGGTAGAGTCCAGTCGGTGTGCGGGTAGGATCTAGTCGGTGTGCGGGTAGAGTCCAGTCGGTGTGCGGGTAGAGTCCAGTCGGTGTGCGGGTAGAGTCCAGTCGGTGTGCGGGTAGAGTCCAGTCGGTGTGCGGGTAGAGTCCAGTCGGTGTGCGGGTAGAGTCTAGTCGGTGTGCGGGTAGAGTCTAGTCGGTGTGTGGGTAGAGTCTAGTCGGTGTGCGGGTAGAGTCTAGTCGGTGTTTGGGTAGAGTCCAGTCGGTGTGTGGGTAGAGTCCAGTGGGTAGAGTCCAGTCGGTGTGCGGGTAGAGTCCAGTCGGTGTGCGGGTAGAGTCCAGTCGGTGTGCGGGTAGAGTCCAGTCGGTGTGCGGGTAGAGTCTAGTCGGTGTGTGGGTAGAGTCCAGTCGGTGTGCGGGTAGGATCTAGTCGGTGTGCGGGTAGAGTCCAGTCGGTGTGCGGGTAGAGTCCAGTCGGTGTGCGGGTAGAGTCCAGTCGGTGTGCGGGTAGAGTCCAGTCGGTGTGCGGGTAGAGTCTAGTCGGTGTGCGGGTAGAGTCTAGTCGGTGTGTGGGTAGAGTCTAGTCGGTGTGCGGGTAGAGTCTAGTCGGTGTGTGGGTAGAGTCCAGTCGGTGTGCGGGTAGAGTCTAGTCGGTGTGTGGGTAGAGTCCAGTCGGTGTGCGGGTAGAGTCTAGTCGGTGTGCGGGTAGAGTCTAGTCTGTGTGTGGGTAGAGTCTAGTCGGTGTGCGGGTAGAGTCTAGTCGGTGTGTGGGTAGAGTCCAGTCGGTGTGCGGGTAGAGTCTAGTCGGTGTGTGGGTAGAGTCCAGTCGGTGTGTGGGTAGAGTCCAGTCGGTGTGTGGGTAGAGTCCAGTCGGTGTGTGGGTAGAGTCCAGTGGGTAGAGTCCAGTCGGTGTGTGGGTAGAGTCTAGTCGGTGTGCGGGTAGAGTCCAGTCGGTGTGCGGGTAGAGTCCAGTCGGTGTGCGGGTAGAGTCCAGTCGGTGTGTGGGTAGAGTCCAGTCGGTGTGTGGGTAGAGTCCAGTCGGTGTGTGGGTAGAGTCCAGTCGGTGTGTGGGTAGAGTCCAGTCGGTGTGCGGGTAGGGTCTAGTCGGTGTGCGGGTAGAGTCCAGTCGGTGTGCGGGTAGAGTCCAGTCGGTGTGCGGGTAGAGTCCAGTCGGTGTGCGGGTAGAGTCCAGTCGGTGTGCGGGTAGAGTCCAGTCGGTGTGCGGGTAGAGTCTAGTCGGTGTGCGGGTAGAGTCTAGTCGGTGTGTGGGTAGAGTCTAGTCGGTGTGCGGGTAGAGTCTAGTCGGTGTGTGGGTAGAGTCCAGTCGGTGTGCGGGTAGAGTCTAGTCGATGTGTGGGTAGAGTCCAGTCGGTGTGCGGGTAGAGTCTAGTCGGTGTGCGAGTAGAGTCTAGTCTGTGTGTGGGTAGAGTCCAGTCGGTGTGCGGGTAGAGTCTAGTCGGTGTGTGGGTAGAGTCCAGTCGGTGTGCGGGTAGAGTCTAGTCGGTGTGTGGGTAGAGTCCAGTCGGTGTGTGGGTAGAGTCCAGTCGGTGTGTGGGTAGAGTCCAGTCGGTGTGTGGGTAGAGTCCAGTCGGTGTGTGGGTAGAGTCCAGTGGGTAGAGTCCAGTCGGTGTGTGGGTAGAGTCTAGTCGGTGTGCGGGTAGAGTCCAGTCGGTGTGCGGGTAGAGTCCAGTCGGTGTGCGGGTAGAGTCCAGTCGGTGTGCGGGTAGAGTCCAGTCGGTGTGCGGGTAGAGTCCAGTCGGTGTGTGGGTAGAGTCCAGTCGGTGTGTGGGTAGAGTCCAGTCGGTGTGCGGGTAGAGTCCAGTCGGTGTGCGGGTAGAGTCCAGTCGGTGTGCGGGTAGAGTCCAGTCGGTGTGCGGGTAGAGTCCAGTCGGTGTGCGGGTAGAGTCCAGTCGGTGTGCGGGTAGAGTCCAGTCGGTGTGTGGGTAGAGTCCAGTCGGTAGAGTCTAGTCAGTGTGGGTAGAGTCCAGTCGGTGTGTGGGTAGAGTCCAGTCGGTAGAGTCTAGTCAGTGTGGGTAGAGTCCAGTCGGTGTGTGGGTAGAGTCCAGTCGGTGTGTGGGTAGAGTCCAGTCGGTAGAGTCTAGTCAGTGTGGGTAGAGTCCAGTCGGTGTGTGGGTAGAGTCCAGTCGGTGTGTGGGTAGAGTCCAGTCGGTAGAGTCTAGTCAGTGTGGGTAGAGTCTAGTCAGTGTGGGTAGAGTCTAGTCGGTGTGTGGGTAGAGTCCAGTCGGTGTGTGGGTAGAGTCCAGTCGGTGTGTGGGTAGAGTCCAGAGTCCAGTCGGTGTGCGGGTAGAGTCCAGAGTCCAGTCGGTGTGCGGGTAGAGTCCAGAGTCCAGTCGGTGTGCGGGTAGAGTTTTGTGTGGAGTTATTTTTACTTGTGGGAAGAAGTTTAACTAATGTCTAATTGTGTGTTTGGTAAACAAAGGTGTCACTACATATGAGTGAGGGAATTCAGGGCATTTAAAGCAGAGATCTTCATGCTTCTGCCAAAACTGATATCACAAAGAGGTTTCTTCTTGTGCCTTTGGAGATTTAGATCTGGAAACGGTATTTTAGGAACTGCAGATTTCTGCCTGTTTTTACGCATCAATGTGCCGTGTTGTCTTCTGTGGATTTCGCTATTGTGCCCTTGTTGACAGTCTGTTTGATTAAAAAGCTATTTTTGTTTTGGTTTGTAGTGAGTCTCTTTTAGGACGTGGGATCAATCAGTTGCGACTTCAGTCTTCTAGACAGTCGTGTTTAGTTTTAGTGCCCCCCTTGTCCTCTGGCAGGATGACTACAGTCTTCTAGACAGTGTAGTTGTGTATAGTTTCAGTCTTCTAGACAGTGTAGTCGTGTATAGTTTCAGTCTTCTAGACAGTGTAGTCGTGTATAGTTTCAGTCTTCTAGACAGTGTAGTCGTGTATAGTTTCAGTCTTCTAGACAGTGTAGTCGTGTATAGTTTCAGTCTTCTAGACAGTGTAGTCGTGTATAGTTTCAGTCTTCTAGACAGTGTAGTCGTGTATAGTTTCAGTCTTCTAGACAGTGTAGTCGTGTATAGTTTCAGTCTTCTAGATAGTGTAGTCGTGTATAGTTTCAGTCTTCCGGACAGTGTAGTTGTGTATAGTTTTAGTCTTCTAGACAGTGTAGTCGTGTATAGTTTCAGTCTTCTAGACAGTGTAGTCGTGTATAGTTTTAGTCTTCTAGACAGTGTAGTCGTGTATAGTTTCAGTCTTCTAGACAGTGTAGTTGTGTATAGTTTCAGTCTTCCGGACAGTGTAGTCGTGTATAGTTTCAGTCTTCCGGACAGTGTAGTCGTGTATAGTTTCAGTCTTCTAGACAGTGTAGTCGTGTATAGTTTCAGTCTTCTAGACAGTGTAGTCGTGTATAGTTTCAGTCTTCTAGACAGTGTAGTCGTGTATAGTTTCAGTCTTCCGGACAGTGTAGTCGTGTATAGTTTCAGTCTTCTAGACAGTGTAGTCGTGTATAGTTTCAGTCTTCTAGAAAGTGTAGTCGTGTATAGTTTCAGTCTTCTAGACAGTGTAGTCGTGTATAGTTTTAGTCTTCTAGACAGTGTAGTCGTGTATAGTTTCGGTCTTCTAGACAGTGTAGTCGTGTATAGTTTCAGTCTTCTAGACAGTGTAGTCGTGTATAGTTTCAGTCTTCTAGACAGTGTAGTTGTGTATAGTTTTAGTCTTCCGGACAGTGTAGTCGTGTATAGTTTCAGTCTTCTAGACAGTGTAGTTGTGTATAGTTTTAGTCTTCCGGACAGTGTAGTCGTGTATAGTTTTAGTCTTCTAGACAGTGTAGTCGTGTATAGTTTCAGTCTTCTAGACAGTGTAGTCGTGTATAGTTTCAGTCTTCTAGACAGTGTAGTCGTGTATAGTTTCAGTCTTCTAGACAGTGTAGTCGTGTATAGTTTCAGTCTTCTAGACAGTGTAGTCGTGTATAGTTTCAGTCTTCTAGACAGTGTAGTTGTGTATAGTTTTAGTCTTCCGGACAGTGTAGTCGTGTATAGTTTCAGTCTTCTAGACAGTGTAGTCGTGTATAGTTTCAGTCTTCTAGACAGTGTAGTCGTGTATAGTTTCAGTCTTCTAGACAGTGTAGTCGTGTATAGTTTCAGTCTTCTAGACAGTGTAGTCGTGTATAGTTTCGGTCTTCTAGACAGTGTAGTCGTGTATAGTTTCAGTCTTCTAGACAGTGTAGTCGTGTATAGTTTTAGTCTTCTAGACAGTGTAGTTGTGTATAGTTTCGGTCTTCTAGACAGTGTAGTCGTGTATAGTTTCAGTCTTCTAGACAGTGTAGTTGTGTATAGTTTCAGTCTTCTAGACAGTGTAGTTGTGTATAGTTTTGGTCTTCTAGACAGTGTAGTCGTGTATAGTTTCAGTCTTCTAGACAGTGTAGTCGTGTGTAGTTTCAGTCTTCTAGACAGTGTAGTCGTGTATAGTTTCAGTCTTCTAGACAGTGTAGTCGTGTATAGTTTCAGTCTTCTAGACAGTGTAGTCGTGTATAGTTTTAGTCTTCCGGACAGTGTAGTCGTGTATAGTTTTAGTCTTCTAGACAGTGTAGTCGTGTATAGTTTCAGTCTTCTAGACAGTGTAGTCGTGTATAGTTTCAGTCTTCTAGACAGTGTAGTCGTGTATAGTTTTAGTCTTCTAGACAGTGTAGTCGTGTATAGTTTCAGTCTTCTAGACAGTGTAGTCGTGTATAGTTTCAGTCTTCTAGACAGTGTAGTCGTGTATAGTTTCAGTCTTCTAGACAGTGTAGTCGTGTATAGTTTCAGTCTTCTAGACAGTGTAGTCGTGTATAGTTTCAGTCTTCTAGACAGTGTAGTCGTGTATAGTTTCAGTCTTCTAGACAGTGTAGTCGTGTATAGTTTCAGTCTTCTAGGCAGTGTAGTCGTGTGTAGTTTCAGTCTTCTAGACAGTGTAGTAGTGTATAGTTTCAGTCTTCTAGACAGTGTAGTCGTGTATAGTTTTAGTCTTCTAGACAGTGTAGTTGTGTATAGTTTCAGTCTTCTAGACAGTGTAGTCGTGTGTAGTTTCAGTCTTCTAGACAGTGTAGTCGTGTATAGTTTCAGTCTTCCGGACAGTGTAGTCGTGTATAGTTTCAGTCTTCCGGACAGTGTAGTCGTGTATAGTTTCAGTCTTCTAGACAGTGTAGTCGTGTATAGTTTCAGTCTTCTAGACAGTGTAGTCGTGTATAGTTTCAGTCTTCTAGACAGTGTAGTCGTGTATAGTTTCAGTCTTCTAGACAGTGTAGTCGTGTATAGTTTTAGTCTTCTAGACAGTGTAGTCGTGTGTAGTTTCAGTCTTCTAGGCAGTGTAGTCGTGTATAGTTTTAGTCTTCCGGACAGTGTAGTCGTGTATAGTTTTAGTCTTCCGGACAGTGTAGTTGTGTATAGTTTCAGTCTTCTAGACAGTGTAGTCGTGTATTGTTTCAGTCTTCCGGACAGTGTAGTTGTGTATAGTTTCAGTCTTCTAGACAGTGTAGTCGTGTATAGTTTCAGTCTTCTAGACAGTGTAGTCGTGTATAGTTTCAGTCTTCCGGACAGTGTAGTCGTGTATAGTTTCAGTCTTCTAGACAGTGTAGTCGTGTATAGTTTCAGTCTTCTAGGCAGTGTAGTTGTGTATAGTTTCAGTCTTCTAGACAGTGTAGTCGTGTATAGTTTCAGTCTTCTAGACAGTGTAGTCGTGTATAGTTTCAGTCTTCTGGACAGTGTAGTCGTGTATAGTTTCAGTCTTCTAGACAGTGTAGTCGTGTATAGTTTTAGTCTTCTAGGCAGTGTAGTTGTGTATAGTTTCAGTCTTCTAGACAGTGTAGTCGTGTATAGTTTTAGTCTTCCGGACAGTGTTCGTGTATAGTTTTAGTGTTCAGTGTAGTCGTGTATAGTTTCAGTCTTCTAGACAGTGTAGTCGTGTATAGTTTCAGTCTTCCGGACAGTGTAGTCGTGTATAGTTTCAGTCTTCTAGACAGTGTAGTTGTGTATAGTTTCAGTCTTCTAGACAGTGTAGTTGTGTATAGTTTCAGTCTTCCGGACAGTGTAGTCGTGTATAGTTTTAGTCTTCTAGACAGTGTAGTTGTGTATAGTTTCAGTCTTCTAGACAGTGTAGTCGTGTATAGTTTCAGTCTTCTAGACAGTGTAGTTGTGTATAGTTTCAGTCTTCTAGACAGTGTAGTCGTGTATAGTTTTAGTCTTCCGGACAGTGTAGTCGTGTATAGTTTTAGTCTTCTAGACAGTGTAGTTGTGTATAGTTTCAGTCTTCTAGACAGTGTAGTCGTGTATAGTTTCAGTCTTCTAGACAGTGTAGTCGTGTATAGTTTCGGTCTTCTAGACAGTGTAGTCCTGTATAGTTTTAGTCTTCCGGACAGTGTAGTCGTGTATAGTTTCAGTCTTCCGGACAGTGTAGTCGTGTATAGTTTCAGTCTTCTAGACAGTGTAGTCGTGATATAGTTTTAGTCTTCCGGACAGTGTAGTCGTGTATAGTTTCAGTCTTCTAGACAGTGTAGTCGTGTATAGTTTCAGTCTTCTAGACAGTGTAGTCGTGTATAGTTTCAGTCTTCTAGACAGTGTAGTCGTGTATAGTTTCAGTCTTCTAGACAGTGTAGTCGTGTATAGTTTCAGTCTTCTAGACAGTGTAGTCGTGTATAGTTTCGGTCTTCTAGACAGTGTAGTCGTGTATAGTTTCAGTCTTCTAGACAGTGTAGTCGTGTATAGTTTTTTCCGGACAGTGTAGTCGTGTATAGTTTCAGTCTTCCGGACAGTGTAGTCGTGTATAGTTTCAGTCTTCTAGACAGTGTAGTCGTGTATAGTTTTAGTCTTCCGGACAGTGTAGTCGTGTATAGTTTCAGTCTTCTAGACAGTGTAGTCGTGTATAGTTTTAGTCTTCCGGACAGTGTAGTCGTGTATAGTTTTAGTCTTCTAGACAGTGTAGTCGTGTATAGTTTTAGTCTTCCGGACAGTGTAGTCGTGTATAGTTTTAGTCTTCCGGACAGTGTAGTCGTGTATAGTTTCAGTCTTCCGGACAGTGTAGTCGTGTATAGTTTCAGTCTTCCGGACAGTGTAGTCGTGTATAGTTTCAGTCTTCTAGACAGTGTAGTCGTGTATAGTTTCAGTCTTCTAGACAGTGTAGTCGTGTATAGTTTCAGTCTTCTAGACAGTGTAGTCGTGTATAGTTTCAGTCTTCTAGACAGTGTAGTCGTGTATAGTTTCAGTCTTCTAGACAGTGTAGTCGTGTATAGTTTCAGTCTTCTAGACAGTGTAGTTGTGTATAGTTTCAGTCTTCTAGACAGTGTAGTCGTGTATAGTTTCAGTCTTCTAGACAGTGTAGTCATGTATAGTTTTAGTCTTCCGGACAGTGTAGTCGTGTATAGTTTCAGTCAGTGTAGTTGTGTATAGTTTCAGTCTTCCGGACAGTGTAGTCGTGTATAGTTTCAGTCTTCTAGACAGTGTAGTCGTGTATAGTTTTAGTCTTCCGGACAGTGTAGTCGTGTATAGTTTCAGTCTTCTAGACAGTGTAGTCGTAGTATAGTTTCAGTCTTCTAGACAGTGTAGTTGTGTATAGTTTCAGTCTTCTAGACAGTGTAGTCGTGTATAGTTTCAGTCTTCTAGACAGTGTAGTCGTGTATAGTTTCAGTCTTCCGGACAGTGTAGTCGTGTATAGTTTCAGTCTTCTAGACAGTGTAGTCGTGTATAGTTTTAGTCTTCCGGACAGTGTAGTCGTGTATAGTTTCAGTCTTCTAGACAGTGTAGTCGTGTATAGTTTCAGTCTTCTAGACAGTGTAGTTTATAGTTTCTCTTAGACAGTGTAGTCGTGTATAGTTTTAGTCTTCCGGACAGTGTAGTCGTGTATAGTTTAGTCTTCCGGACAGTGTAGTCGTGTATAGTTTCAGTCTTCTAGACAGTGTAGTCGTGTATAGTTTTAGTCTTCCGGACAGTGTAGTCGTGTATAGTTTCAGTCTTCTAGACAGTGTAGTCGTGTATAGTTTCAGTAGACAGTGTAGTCGTGTATAGTTTCAGTCTTCTAGACAGTGTAGTCGTGTATAGTTTCAGTCTTCTAGACAGTGTAGTCGTGTATAGTTTCAGTCTTCTAGACAGTGTAGTATAGTTTCAGTCTTCTAGACAGTGTAGTCGTGTATAGTTTCAGTCTTCTAGACAGTGTAGTAGTCTTCCGGACAGTGTAGTCGTGTATAGTTTCAGTCTTCTAGACAGTGTAGTCGTGTATAGTTTCAGTCTTCTAGACAGTGTAGTCGTGTATAGTTTTCAGTCTTCTAGACAGTGTAGTCGTGTATAGTTTCAGTCTTCTAGACAGTGTAGTCGTGTATAGTTTTAGTCTTCTAGACAGTGTAGTCGTGTATAGTTTCAGTCTTCTAGACAGTGTAGTCGTGTATAGTTTTAGTCTTCCGGACAGTGTAGTCGTGTATAGTTTCAGTCTTCTTCTAGACAGTGTAGTCGTGTATAGTTTCAGTCTTCCGGACAGTGTAGTCGTGTATAGTTTCAGTCTTCTAGACAGTGTAGTTGTGTATAGTTTCAGTCTTCTAGACAGTGTAGTCGTGTATAGTTTCAGTCTTCTAGACAGTGTAGTCGTGTATAGTTTCAGTCTTCTAGACAGTGTAGTCGTGTATAGTTTTAGTCTTCTAGACAGTGTAGTTGTGTATAGTTTCAGTCTTCTAGACAGTGTAGTCGTGTATAGTTTCAGTCTTCCAGACAGTGTAGTCGTGTATAGTTTTAGTCTTCTAGACAGTGTAGTCGTGTATAGTTTCAGTCTTCTAGACAGTGTAGTTGTGTATAGTTTCAGTCTTCCGGACAGTGTAGTTGTATAGTTTTAGTCTTCTCGTGTATAGTTTTAGTCTTCCGGACAGTGTAGTCGTGTATAGTTTCAGTCTTCTAGACAGTGTAGTCGTGTATAGTTTCAGTCTTCTAGACAGTGTAGTCGTGTATAGTTTCAGTCTTCTAGACAGTGTAGTTGTGTATAGTTTCAGTCTTCTAGACAGTGTAGTCGTGTATAGTTTCAGTCTTCTAGACAGTGTAGTCGTGTATAGTTTTAGTCTTCCGGACAGTGTTTGTGTATAGTTTCAGTCTTCTAGACAGTGTAGTCGTGTATAGTTTAGTCTTCGGACAGTGTAGTTGTGTATAGTTTCAGTCTTCTAGACAGTGTAGTCGTGTATAGTTTTAGTCTTCCGGACAGTGTAGTCGTGTATAGTTTCAGTCTTCTAGACAGTGTAGTCGTGTATAGTTTCAGTCTTCTAGACAGTGTAGTCGTGTATAGTTTCAGTCTTCTAGACAGTGTAGTCGTGTATAGTTTCAGTCTTCTAGACAGTGTAGTGTATAGTCTTCTAGACAGTGTAGTTGTGTATAGTTTCAGTCTTCTAGACAGTGTAGTCGTGTATAGTTTCAGTCTTCTAGACAGTGTAGTCGTGTATAGTTTCAGTCTTCTAGACAGTGTAGTCGTGTATAGTTTCAGTCTTCTAGACAGTGTAGTTGTGTATAGTTTCAGTCTTCTAGACAGTGTAGTTGTGTATAGTTTTAGTCTTCTAGACAGTGTAGTCGTGTATAGTTTCAGTCTTCTAGACAGTGTAGTCGTGTATAGTTTCAGTCTTCTAGACAGTGTAGTCGTGTATAGTTTTAGTCTTCCGGACAGTGTAGTTGTGTATAGTTTTAGTCTTCCGGACAGTGTAGTCGTGTTTAGTTTCAGTCTTCTAGACAGTGTAGTCGTGTATAGTTTCAGTCTTCTAGACAGTGTAGTCGTGTATAGTTTTAGTCTTCCGGACAGTGTAGTCGTGTATAGTTTTAGTCTTCTAGACAGTGTAGTCGTGTATAGTTTCAGTCTTCTAGACAGTGTAGTTGTGTATAGTTTCAGTCTTCTAGACAGTGTAGTAGTTTTAGTCTTCCGGACAGTGTATAGTTTCAGTCTTCTAGACAGTGTAGTCGTGTATAGTTTCAGTCTTCTAGACAGTGTAGTCGTGTATAGTTTCAGTCTTCCGGACAGTGTAGTCGTGTATAGTTTCAGTCTTCTAGACAGTGTAGTTGTGTATAGTTTCAGTCTTCTAGACAGTGTAGTCGTGTATAGTTTCAGTCTTCTAGACAGTGTAGTCGTGTATAGTTTCAGTCTTCTCTAGACAGTCTAGACAGTGTAGTCGTGTATAGTTTCAGTCTTCTAGACAGTGTAGTCGTGTATAGTTTCAGTCTTCTAGACAGTGTAGTCGTGTATAGTTTCAGTCTTCTAGACAGTGTAGTCGTGTATAGTTTTAGTCTTCTAGACAGTGTAGTCGTGTATAGTTTCAGTCTTCTAGACAGTGTAGTCGTGTATAGTTTCAGTCTTCTAGACAGTGTAGTCGTGTATAGTTTCAGTCTTCTAGACAGTGTAGTCGTGTATAGTTTCAGTCTTCTAGACAGTGTAGTCGTGTATAGTTTCAGTCTTCTAGGCAGTGTACAGTGTAGTCTTCTAGACAGTGTAGTGTATAGTTTCAGTCTTCTAGACAGTGTAGTCGTGTATAGTTTCAGTCTTCTAGACAGTGTAGTTGTGTGTAGTTTCAGTCTTCTAGGCAGTGTAGTCGTGTGTAGTTTCAGTCTTCTAGACAGTGTAGTCGTGTATAGTTTCAGTCTTCCGGACAGTGTAGTTGTGTATAGTTTCAGTCTTCCGGACAGTGTAGTCGTGTATAGTTTCAGTCTTCTAGACAGTGTAGTCGTGTATAGTTTCAGTCTTCTAGACAGTGTAGTCGTGTATAGTTTCAGTCTTCTAGACAGTGTAGTCGTGTATAGTTTCAGTCTTCTAGACAGTGTAGTCGTGTATAGTTTTAGTCTTCTAGACAGTGTAGTCGTGTGTAGTTTCAGTCTTCTAGGCAGTGTAGTCGTGTATAGTTTTAGTCTTCCGGACAGTGTAGTCGTGTATAGTTTTAGTCTTCCGGACAGTGTAGTGTATAGTTTCAGTCTTCTAGACAGTGTAGTGTGTATAGTTTCAGTCTTCCGGACAGTGTAGTTGTGTATAGTTTCAGTCTTCTAGACAGTCTTATAGTTTCAGTCTTCCGGACAGTGTAGTCGTGTATAGTTTCAGTCTTCTAGACAGTGTAGTCGTGTATAGTTTCAGTCTTCTAGGCAGTGTAGTTGTGTATAGTTTCAGTCTTCTAGACAGTGTAGTCGTGTATAGTTTCAGTCTTCTAGACAGTGTAGTCGTGTATAGTTTCAGTCTTCTGGACAGTGTAGTCGTGTATAGTTTCAGTCTTCTAGACAGTGTAGTCGTGTATAGTTTCAGTCTTCCGGACAGTGTAGTATAGTTTCAGTCTTCTAGACAGTGTAGTTGTGTATAGTTTCAGTCTTCTAGACAGTGTAGTTGTGTATAGTTTCAGTCTTCCGGACAGTGTAGTCGTGTATAGTTTTAGTCTTCTAGACAGTGTAGTTGTGTATAGTTTCAGTCTTCCAGACAGTGTAGTGTGTATAGTTTCAGTCTTCTAGACAGTGTAGTCGTGTATAGTTTCAGTCTTCTAGACAGTGTAGTCGTGTAGTTTTAGTCTTCCGGACAGTGTAGTCGTGTATAGTTTTAGTCTTCCGGACAGTGTAGTCGTGTATAGTTTCAGTCTTCTAGACAGTGTAGTCGTGTATAGTTTCAGTCTTCTAGACAGTGTAGTCGTGTATAGTTTCAGTCTTCCAGACAGTGTAGTCGTGTATAGTTTTAGTCTTCCGGACAGTGTAGTCGTGTATAGTTTCAGTCTTCCGGACAGTGTAGTCGTGTATAGTTTCAGTCTTCTAGACAGTGTAGTCGTGTATAGTTTTAGTCTTCCGGACAGTGTAGTCGTGTATAGTTTCAGTCTTCTAGACAGTGTAGTCGTTATAGTTTCAGTCTTCTAGACAGTGTAGTCGTGTATAGTTTCAGTCTTCTAGACAGTGTAGTCGTGTATAGTTTCAGTCTTCTAGACAGTGTAGTCGTGTATAGTTTCAGTCTTCTAGACAGTGTAGTCGTGTATAGTTTCAGTCTTCTAGACAGTGTAGTCGTGTATAGTTTCAGTCTTCTAGACAGTGTAGTCGTGTATAGTTTTAGTCTTCCGGACAGTGTAGTCGTGTATAGTTTTAGTCTTCCGGACAGTGTAGTCGTGTATAGTTTTAGTCTTCTAGACAGTGTAGTCGTGTATAGTTTTAGTCTTCCGGACAGTGTAGTCGTGTATAGTTTTAGTCTTCCAGACAGTGTAGTCGTGTATAGTTTTAGTCTTCCGGACAGTGTAGTCGTGTATAGTTTCAGTCTTCCGGACAGTGTAGTCGTGTATAGTTTCAGTCTTCTAGACAGTGTAGTCGTGTATAGTTTCAGTCTTCTAGACAGTGTAGTCGTGTATAGTTTTAGTCTTCGGACAGTGTAGTCGTGTATAGTTTCAGTCTTCTAGACAGTGTAGTCGTGTATAGTTTCAGTCTTCTAGACAGTGTAGTCGTGTATAGTTTCAGTCTTCTAGACAGTGTAGTCGTGTATAGTTTCAGTCTTCTAGACAGTGTAGTCGTGTATAGTTTTAGTCTTCCGGACAGTGTAGTCGTGTATAGTTTTAGTCTTCCGGACAGTGTAGTCGTGTATAGTTTCAGTCTTCTAGACAGTGTAGTCGTGTATAGTTTTAGTCTTCCGGACAGTGTAGTCGTGTATAGTTTTAGTCTTCCAGACAGTGTAGTCGTGTATAGTTTTAGTCTTCCGGACAGTGTAGTCGTGTATAGTTTCAGTCTTCCGGACAGTGTAGTCGTGTATAGTTTCAGTCTTCTAGACAGTGTAGTCGTGTATAGTTTCAGTCTTCTAGACAGTGTAGTCGTGTATAGTTTTATAGACAGTGTTCGTGTATAGTTTCAGTCTTCTAGACAGTGTAGTCGTGTATAGTTTCAGTCTTCTAGACAGTGTAGTCGTGTATAGTTTCAGTCTTCTAGACAGTGTAGTCGTGTATAGTTTTAGTCTTCCGGACAGTGTAGTCGTGTATAGTTTCAGTCTTCTAGACAGTGTAGTCGTGTATAGTTTCAGTCTTCTAGACAGTGTAGTCGTGTATAGTTTTAGTCTTCCGGACAGTGTAGTTGTGTATAGTTTCAGTCTTCTAGACAGTGTAGTTGTGTATAGTTTCAGTCTTCTAGACAGTGTAGTCGTGTATAGTTTCAGTCTTCTAGACAGTGTAGTCGTGTATAGTTTTAGTCTTCCGGACAGTGTAGTCGTGTATAGTTTCAGTCTTCTAGACAGTGTAGTTGTGTATAGTTTCAGTCTTCCGGACAGTGTAGTTGTGTATAGTTTTAGTCTTCTAGACAGTGTAGTCGTGTATAGTTTTAGTCTTCCGGACAGTGTAGTCGTGTATAGTTTCAGTCTTCTAGACAGTGTAGTCGTGTATAGTTTCAGTCTTCTAGACAGTGTAGTCGTGTATAGTTTCAGTCTTCTAGACAGTGTAGTTGTGTATAGTTTCAGTCTTCTAGACAGTGTAGTCGTGTATAGTTTCAGTCTTCTAGACAGTGTAGTCGTGTATAGTTTTAAGTCTTCGGACAGTGTAGTCGTGTATAGTTTCAGTCTTCTAGACAGTGTAGTTGTGTATAGTTTCAGTCTTCTAGACAGTGTAGTTGTGTATAGTTTTAGTCTTCTAGACAGTGTAGTCGTGTATAGTTTCAGTCTTCTAGACAGTGTAGTTGTGTATAGTTTCAGTCTTCCGGACAGTGTAGTTGTGTATAGTTTTAGTCTTCTAGACAGTGTAGTCGTGTATAGTTTTAGTCTTCCGGACAGTGTAGTCGTGTATAGTTTCAGTCTTCTAGACAGTGTAGTCGTGTATAGTTTCAGTCTTCTAGACAGTGTAGTCGTGTATAGTTTCAGTCTTCTAGACAGTGTAGTCGTGTATAGTTTCAGTCTTCTAGACAGTGTAGTCGTGTATAGTTTCAGTCTTCTAGACAGTGTAGTTGTGTATAGTTTCAGTCTTCTAGACAGTGTAGTCGTGTATAGTTTCAGTCTTCTAGACAGTGTAGTCGTGTATAGTTTCAGTCTTCTAGACAGTGTAGTCGTGTATAGTTTCAGTCTTCTAGACAGTGTAGTTGTGTATAGTTTCAGTCTTCTAGACAGTGTAGTTGTGTATAGTTTTAGTCTTCTAGACAGTGTAGTCGTGTATAGTTTCAGTCTTCTAGACAGTGTAGTCGTGTATAGTTTCAGTCTTCTAGACAGTGTAGTCGTGTATAGTTTTAGTCTTCCGGACAGTGTAGTTGTGTATAGTTTTAGTCTTCCGGACAGTGTAGTCGTGTTTAGTTTCAGTCTTCTAGGCAGTGTAGTCGTGTATAGTTTCAGTCTTCTAGACAGTGTAGTCGTGTATAGTTTTAGTCTTCCGGACAGTGTAGTCGTGTATAGTTTAGTCTTCTAGACAGTGTAGTCGTGTATAGTTTCAGTCTTCTGACAGTGTAGTCGTGTATAGTTTCAGTCTTCTAGACAGTGTAGTCGTGTATAGTTTTAGTCTTCCGGACAGTGTAGTCGTGTATAGTTTCAGTCTTCTAGACAGTGTAGTCGTGTATAGTTTCAGTCTTCTAGACAGTGTAGTCGTGTATAGTTTCAGTCTTCTAGACAGTGTAGTCGTGTATAGTTTTAGTCTTCCGGACAGTGTAGTCGTGTGTAGTTTCAGTCTTCTAGACAGTGTAGTTGTGTATAGTTTCGGTCTTCTAGACAGTGTAGTCGTGTATAGTTTCAGTCTTCTAGACAGTGTAGTCGTGTATAGTTTCAGTCTTCTAGACAGTGTAGTCGTGTATAGTTTCAGTCTTCTAGACAGTGTTCGTGTATAGTTTCAGTCTTCTAGACAGTGTAGTCGTGTATAGTTTCAGTCTTCTAGACAGTGTAGTCGTGTATAGTTTCAGTCTTCTAGACAGTGTAGTCGTGTATAGTTTCAGTCTTCTAGACAGTGTAGTCGTGTATAGTTTCAGTCTTCTAGACAGTGTAGTCGTGTATAGTTTCAGTCTTCTAGACAGTGTAGTCGTGTATAGTTTCAGTCTTCTAGACAGTGTAGTCGTGTATAGTTTCAGTCTTCTAGACAGTGTAGTCGTGTATAGTTTCAGTCTTCTAGACAGTGTAGTCGTGTATAGTTTCAGTCTTCTAGACAGTGTAGTCGTGTATAGTTTCAGTCTTCTAGACAGTGTAGTCGTGTATAGTTTTAGTCTTCTAGACAGTGTAGTTGTGTGTAGTTTCAGTCTTCTAGGCAGTGTAGTCGTGTATAGTTTCAGTCTTCTAGACAGTGTAGTCGTGTATAGTTTCAGTCTTCCGGACAGTGTAGTTGTGTATAGTTTCAGTCTTCCGGACAGTGTAGTCGTGTATAGTTTCAGTCTTCTAGACAGTGTATAGTTTCAGTCTTCTAGACAGTGTAGTCGTGTATAGTTTCAGTCTTCTAGACAGTGTAGTCGTGTATAGTTTCAGTCTTCTAGACAGTGTAGTCGTGTATAGTTTCAGTCTTCTAGACAGTGTAGTCGTGTATAGTTTCAGTCTTCTAGACAGTGTAGTCGTGTATAGTTTCAGTCTTCAGTGTAGACAGTGTAGTGTAGTCGTGTATAGTTTCAGTCTTCTAGACAGTGTAGTCGTGTATAGTTTCAGTCTTCTGGACAGTGTAGTTGTGTATAGTTTCAGTCTTCTAGACAGTGTAGTCGTGTATAGTTTTAGTCTTCTAGACAGTGTAGTCGTGTATAGTTTCAGTCTTCTAGACAGTGTAGTCGTGTATAGTTTCAGTCTTCCGGACAGTGTAGTCGTGTATAGTTTCAGTCTTCTAGACAGTGTAGTCGTGTATAGTTTCAGTCTTCTAGACAGTGTAGTCGTGTATAGTTTCAGTCTTCCGGACAGTGTAGTCGTGTATAGTTTCAGTCTTCTAGACAGTGTAGTCGTGTATAGTTTCAGTCTTCTAGACAGTGTAGTCGTGTATAGTTTCAGTCTTCCGGACAGTGTAGTCGTGACAGTCTTCTAGACAGTGTAGTCGTGTATAGTTTCAGTCTTCTAGACAGTGTAGTTGTGTATAGTTTCAGTCTTCTAGACAGTGTAGTCGTGTATAGTTTCAGTCTTCTAGACAGTGTAGTTGTGTATAGTTTCAGTCTTCTAGACAGTGTAGTCGTGTATAGTTTCAGTCTTCTAGACAGTGTAGTCGTGTATAGTTTCAGTCTTCTAGACAGTGTAGTCTGTATAGTTTAGTCTTCCGGACAGTGTAGTCGTGTATAGTTTCAGTCTTCCGGACAGTGTAGTCGTGTATAGTTTCAGTCTTCTAGACAGTGTAGTCGTGTATAGTTTCAGTCTTCCGGACAGTGTAGTCGTGTATAGTTTTAGTCTTGACAGTGTATAGTTTTAGTCTTCCGGACAGTCGTGTATAGTTTCAGTCTTCGGACAGTGTAGTCGTGTATAGTTTCAGTCTTCTAGACAGTGTAGTCGTGTATAGTTTCAGTCTTCTAGACAGTGTAGTCGTGTATAGTTTCAGTCTTCTAGACAGTGTAGTCGTGTATAGTTTCAGTCTTCTAGACAGTGTAGTCGTGTATAGTTTCAGTCTTCTAGACAGTGTAGTCGTGTATAGTTTCAGTCTTCTAGACAGTGTAGTCGTGTATAGTTTTAGTCTTCCGGACAGTGTAGTCGTGTATAGTTTCAGTCTTCTAGACAGTGTAGTCGTGTATAGTTTCAGTCTTCTAGACAGTGTAGTGTATAGTTTTAGTCTTCCGGACAGTGTAGTTGTGTATAGTTTCAGTCTTCTAGACAGTGTAGTTGTGTATAGTTTCAGTCTTCAGTGTAGTCGTGTATAGTTTCAGTCTTCTAGACAGTGTAGTCGTGTATAGTTTTAGTCTTCCGGACAGTGTAGTGTATAGTTTCAGTCTTCTAGACAGTATAGTTTATAGTTTCAGTCTTCCGGACAGTGTAGTTGTGTATAGTTTCAGTCTTCTAGACAGTGTAGTCGTGTATAGTTTCAGTCTTCCGGACAGTGTAGTCGTGTATAGTTTCAGTCTTCTAGACAGTGTAGTCGTGTATAGTTTCAGTCTTCTAGACAGTGTAGTCGTGTATAGTTTCAGTCTTCTAGACAGTGTAGTTGTGTATAGTTTCAGTCTTCTAGACAGTGTAGTCGTGTATAGTTTCAGTCTTCTAGACAGTGTAGTCGTGTATAGTTTCAGTCTTCCGGACAGTGTAGTCGTGTATAGTTTCAGTCTTCTAGACAGTGTAGTTGTGTATAGTTTCAGTCTTCCGGACAGTGTAGTTGTGTATAGTTTCAGTCTTCTAGACAGTGTAGTCGTGTATAGTTTCAGTCTTCTAGACAGTGTAGTTGTGTATAGTTTCAGTCTTCTAGACAGTGTAGTCGTGTATAGTTTTAGTCTTCTAGACAGTGTAGTCGTGTATAGTTTCAGTCTTCTAGACAGTGTAGTCGTGTATAGTTTCAGTCTTCTAGACAGTGTAGTCGTGTATAGTTTCAGTCTTCTAGACAGTGTAGTCGTGTATAGTTTCAGTCTTCTAGACAGTGTAGTGTATAGTTTCAGTCTTCTAGACAGTGTAGTCGTGTATAGTTTCAGTCTTCTAGACAGTGTAGTTGTGTATAGTTTCAGTCTTCTAGACAGTGTAGTCGTGTATAGTTTCAGTCTTCTAGACAGTGTAGTCGTGTATAGTTTCAGTCTTCTAGACAGTGTAGTCGTGTATAGTTTCAGTCTTCTAGACAGTGTAGTTGTGTATAGTTTCAGTCTTCTAGACAGTGTAGTTGTGTATAGTTTCAGTCTTCTAGACAGTGTAGTCGTGTATAGTTTCAGTCTTCTAGACAGTGTAGTCGTGTATAGTTTCAGTCTTCTAGACAGTGTAGTCGTGTATAGTTTCAGTCTTCCGGACAGTGTAGTTGTGTATAGTTTCAGTCTTCTAGACAGTGTAGTCGTGTATAGTTTCAGTCTTCTAGACAGTGTAGTCGTGTATAGTTTCAGTCTTCTAGACAGTGTAGTCGTGTATAGTTTTAGTCTTCTAGACAGTGTAGTCGTGTATAGTTTCAGTCTTCTAGACAGTGTAGTCGTGTATAGTTTCAGTCTTCTAGACAGTGTAGTTGTGTATAGTTTCAGTCTTCTAGACAGTGTAGTCGTGTATAGTTTTAGTCTTCCGGACAGTGTAGTCGTGTATAGTTTCAGTCTTCTAGACAGTGTAGTGTGTATAGTTTCAGTCTTCTAGACAGTGTAGTCGTGTATAGTTTCAGTCTTCTAGACAGTGTAGTCGTGTATAGTTTCGGTCTTCTAGACAGTGTAGTCCTGTATAGTTTTAGTCTTCTAGACAGTGTAGTTGTGTATAGTTTCAGTCTTCTAGACAGTGTAGTCGTGTATAGTTTCAGTCTTCTAGACAGTGTAGTCGTGTATAGTTTCAGTCTTCTAGACAGTGTAGTCGTGTATAGTTTCAGTCTTCTAGACAGTGTAGTCGTGTATAGTTTCAGTCTTCTAGACAGTGTAGTCGTGTATAGTTTCAGTCTTCTAGACAGTGTTCGTGTATAGTTTCAGTCTTCTAGACAGTGTAGTCGTGTATAGTTTCAGTCTTCTAGACAGTGTAGTCGTGTATAGTTTCAGTCTTCTAGACAGTGTAGTCGTGTATAGTTTCAGTCTTCTAGACAGTGTAGTCGTGTATAGTTTCAGTCTTCTAGACAGTGTAGTCGTGTATAGTTTCAGTCTTCTAGACAGTGTAGTCGTGTATAGTTTCAGTCTTCTAGACAGTGTAGTCGTGTATAGTTTTAGTCTTCTAGACAGTGTAGTCGTGTATAGTTTCAGTCTTCTAGACAGTGTAGTCGTGTATAGTTTCAGTCTTCTAGACAGTGTAGTTGTGTATAGTTTCAGTCTTCTAGACAGTGTAGTCGTGTATAGTTTCAGTCTTCTAGACAGTGTAGTCGTGTATAGTTTCAGTCTTCTAGACAGTGTAGTTGTGTATAGTTTCAGTCTTCTAGACAGTGTAGTCGTGTATAGTTTCAGTCTTCTAGACAGTGTAGTCGTGTATAGTTTCAGTCTTCTAGACAGTGTAGTCGTGTATAGTTTCAGTCTTCTAGACAGTGTAGTCGTGTATAGTTTCAGTCTTCTAGACAGTGTAGTCGTGTATAGTTTTAGTCTTCTAGACAGTGTAGTCGTGTGTAGTTTCAGTCTTCTAGGCAGTGTAGTCGTGTATAGTTTTAGTCTTCCGGACAGTGTAGTCGTGTATAGTTTCAGTCTTCCGGACAGTGTAGTCGTGTATAGTTTCAGTCTTCTAGACAGTGTAGTCGTGTATAGTTTCAGTCTTCTAGACAGTGTAGTTGTGTATAGTTTCAGTCTTCTAGACAGTGTAGTCGTGTATAGTTTCAGTCTTCTAGACAGTGTAGTCGTGTATAGTTTCAGTCTTCTGTATAGTTTCAGTCTTCTAGACAGTGTAGTCGTGTATAGTTTCAGTCTTCTAGACAGTGTAGTCGTGTATAGTTTCAGTCTTCTAGACAGTGTAGTCGTGTATAGTTTCAGTCTTCTAGACAGTGTAGTCGTGTATAGTTTCAGTCTTCTAGACAGTGTAGTCGTGTATAGTTTCAGTCTTCTAGACAGTGTAGTCGTGTATAGTTTCAGTCTTCCGGACAGTGTAGTCGTGTATAGTTTCAGTCTTCTAGACAGTGTAGTTGTGTATAGTTTCAGTCTTCTAGACAGTGTAGTTGTGTATAGTTTCAGTCTTCTAGACAGTGTAGTCGTGTATAGTTTTAGTCTTCTAGACAGTGTAGTTGTGTATAGTTTAAGTCTTCCGGACAGTGTAGTCGTGTATAGTTTCAGTCTTCTAGACAGTGTAGTCGTGTATAGTTTTAGTCTTCTAGACAGTGTAGTCGTGTATAGTTTTAGTCTTCCGGACAGTGTAGTCGTGTATAGTTTCAGTCTTCCGGACAGTGTAGTCGTGTATAGTTTCAGTCTTCTAGACAGTGTAGTCGTGTATAGTTTCAGTCTTCTAGACAGTGTAGTCGTGTATAGTTTCAGTCTTCTAGACAGTGTAGTCGTGTATAGTTTCAGTCTTCCGGACAGTGTAGTCGTGTATAGTTTCAGTCTTCGGACAGTGTAGTCGTGTATAGTTTCAGTCTTCTAGACAGTGTAGTCGTGTATAGTTTTAGTCTTCCGGACAGTGTAGTCGTGTATAGTTTCAGTCTTCTAGACAGTGTAGTCGTGTATAGTTTCAGTCTTCTAGACAGTGTAGTCGTGTATAGTTTCAGTCTTCTAGACAGTGTAGTCGTGTATAGTTTCAGTCTTCTAGACAGTGTAGTCGTGTATAGTTTCAGTCTTCTAGACAGTGTAGTCGTGTATAGTTTCAGTCTTCTAGACAGTGTAGTCGTGTATAGTTTCAGTCTTCTAGACAGTGTAGTCGTGTATAGTTTTAGTCTTCCGGACAGTGTAGTCGTGTATAGTTTCAGTCTTCTAGACAGTGTAGTCGTGTATAGTTTTAGTCTTCTAGACAGTGTAGTCGTGTATAGTTTTAGTCTTCCAGACAGTGTAGTCGTGTATAGTTTTAGTCTTCCGGACAGTGTAGTCGTGTATAGTTTCAGTCTTCCGGACAGTGTAGTCGTGTATAGTTTCAGTCTTCTAGACAGTGTAGTCGTGTATAGTTTCAGTCTTCTAGACAGTGTAGTCGTGTATAGTTTCAGTCTTCCGGACAGTGTAGTCGTGTATAGTTTCAGTCTTCTAGACAGTGTAGTCGTGTATAGTTTCAGTCTTCTAGACAGTGTAGTCGTGTATAGTTTCAGTCTTCTAGACAGTGTAGTCGTGTATAGTTTCAGTCTTCTAGACAGTGTAGTCGTGTATAGTTTCAGTCTTCTAGACAGTGTAGTTGTGTATAGTTTCAGTCTTCTAGACAGTGTAGTCGTGTATAGTTTCAGTCTTCTAGACAGTGTAGTCGTGTAGTTTTAGTTTCAGTCTAGTCGTGTATAGTTTTAGTCTTCCGGACAGTGTAGTCGTGTATAGTTTTAGTCTTCTAGACAGTGTAGTCGTGTATAGTTTTAGTCTTCCGGACAGTGTAGTCGTGTATAGTTTCAGTCTTCCAGACAGTGTAGTCGTGTATAGTTTTAGTCTTCCGGACAGTGTAGTCGTGTATAGTTTCAGTCTTCCGGACAGTGTAGTCGTGTATAGTTTCAGTCTTCTAGACAGTGTAGTCGTGTATAGTTTCAGTCTTCTAGACAGTGTAGTCGTGTATAGTTTCAGTCTTCTAGACAGTGTAGTCGTGTATAGTTTCAGTCTTCTAGACAGTGTAGTTGTGTATAGTTTCAGTCTTCTAGACAGTGTAGTCGTGTATAGTTTCAGTCTTCTAGACAGTGTAGTCGTGTATAGTTTCAGTCTTCTAGACAGTGTAGTCGTGTATAGTTTCAGTCTTCCGGACAGTGTAGTCGTGTATAGTTTCAGTCTTCTAGACAGTGTAGTCGTGTATAGTTTCAGTCTTCTAGACAGTGTAGTCGTGTATAGTTTCAGTCTTCTAGACAGTGTAGTTGTGTATAGTTTCAGTCTTCTAGACAGTGTAGTCGTGTATAGTTTCAGTCTTCTAGACAGTGTAGTCGTGTATAGTTTCAGTCTTCTAGACAGTGTAGTTGTGTATAGTTTCAGTCTTCCGGACAGTGTAGTCGTGTATAGTTTCAGTCTTCTAGACAGTGTAGTCGTGTATAGTTTCAGTCTTCTAGACAGTGTAGTCGTGTATAGTTTCAGTCTTCTAGACAGTGTAGTCGTGTATAGTTTCAGTCTTCTAGACAGTGTAGTCGTGTATAGTTTTAGTCTTCTAGACAGTGTAGTCGTGTATAGTTTCAGTCTTCTAGACAGTGTAGTCGTGTATAGTTTCAGTCTTCCGGACAGTGTAGTCGTGTATAGTTTCAGTCTTCTAGACAGTGTAGTCGTGTATAGTTTCAGTCTTCTAGACAGTGTAGTCGTGTATAGTTTCAGTCTTCTAGACAGTGTAGTTGTGTATAGTTTCAGTCTTCTAGACAGTGTAGTCGTGTATAGTTTCAGTCTTCCGGACAGTGTAGTCGTGTATAGTTTCAGTCTTCTAGACAGTGTAGTCGTGTATAGTTTCAGTCTTCTAGACAGTGTAGTTGTGTATAGTTTCAGTCTTCTAGACAGTGTAGTCGTGTATAGTTTCAGTCTTCTAGACAGTGTAGTCGTGTATAGTTTCAGTCTTCTAGACAGTGTAGTCGTGTATAGTTTCATTCTTCTAGACAGTGTAGTTGTGTATAGTTTCAGTCTTCCGGACAGTGTAGTCGTGTATAGTTTCAGTCTTCTAGACAGTGTAGTTGTGTATAGTTTCAGTCTTCTAGACAGTGTAGTTGTGTATAGTTTCAGTCTTCCGGACAGTGTAGTGTATAGTTTTAGTCTTCTAGACAGTGTAGTTGTGTATAGTTTCAGTCTTCTAGACAGTGTAGTTGTGTATAGTTTCAGTCTTCTAGACAGTGTAGTCGTGTATAGTTTCAGTCTTCTAGACAGTGTAGTCGTGTATAGTTTTAGTCTTCCGGACAGTGTAGTCGTGTATAGTTTTAGTCTTCCGGACAGTGTAGTCGTGTATAGTTTCAGTCTTCTAGACAGTGTAGTCGTGTATAGTTTCAGTCTTCTAGACAGTGTAGTCGTGTATAGTTTCAGTCTTCCAGACAGTGTAGTCGTGTATAGTTTCAGTCTTCTAGACAGTGTAGTCGTGTATAGTTTCAGTCTTCTAGACAGTGTAGTTGTGTATAGTTTCAGTCTTCTAGACAGTGTGTATAGTTTTAGTCTTCCGGACAGTGTAGTTGTGTATAGTTTCAGTCTTCTAGACAGTGTAGTCGTGTATAGTTTCAGTCTTCTAGACAGTGTAGTCGTGTATAGTTTCAGTCTTCTAGACAGTGTAGTCGTGTATAGTTTCAGTCTTCTAGACAGTGTAGTCGTGTATAGTTTCAGTCTTCTAGACAGTGTAGTCGTGTATAGTTTCAGTCTTCTAGACAGTGTAGTCGTGTATAGTTTCAGTCTTCTAGACAGTGTAGTCGTGTATAGTTTTAGTCTTCCGGACAGTGTAGTCGTGTATAGTTTCAGTCTTCTAGACAGTGTAGTCGTGTATAGTTTCAGTCTTCTAGACAGTGTAGTCGTGTATAGTTTCAGTCTTCTAGACAGTGTAGTCGTGTATAGTTTCAGTCTTCCGGACAGTGTAGTCGTGTATAGTTTCAGTCTTCTAGACAGTGTAGTCGTGTATAGTTTCAGTCTTCTAGACAGTGTAGTCGTGTATAGTTTCAGTCTTCTAGACAGTGTAGTCGTGTATAGTTTCAGTCTTCCGGACAGTGTAGTCGTGTATAGTTTCAGTCTTCTAGACAGTGTAGTCGTGTATAGTTTCAGTCTTCTAGACAGTGTAGTCGTGTATAGTTTCAGTCTTCTAGACAGTGTAGTCGTGTATAGTTTCAGTCTTCTAGACAGTGTAGTCGTGTATAGTTTCAGTCTTCTAGACAGTGTAGTCGTGTATAGTTTCGGTCTTCTAGACAGTGTAGTCGTGTATAGTTTTAGTCTTCCGGACAGTGTAGTCGTGTATAGTTTCAGTCTTCCGGACAGTGTAGTCGTGTATAGTTTCAGTCTTCTAGACAGTGTAGTCGTGTATAGTTTCAGTCTTCCGGACAGTGTAGTATAGTTTCAGTCTTCTAGACAGTGACAGTATAGTTTCAGTCTTCTAGACAGTCGTGTATAGTTTCAGTCTTCTAGACAGTGTAGTCGTGTATAGTTTCAGTCTTCTAGACAGTGTAGTCGTGTATAGTTTCAGTCTTCTAGACAGTGTAGTCGTGTATAGTTTCAGTCTTCTAGACAGTGTAGTCGTGTATAGTTTCAGTCTTCTAGACAGTGTAGTCGTGTATAGTTTGTCTTCTGTAGTCGTGTATAGTTTCAGTCTTCTAGACAGTGTAGTCGTGTATAGTTTCAGTCTTCCGGACAGTGTAGTCGTGTATAGTTTCAGTCTTCTAGACAGTGTAGTCGTGTATAGTTTCAGTCTTCTAGACAGTGTAGTCGTGTATAGTTTCAGTCTTCTAGACAGTGTAGTCGTGTATAGTTTCAGTCTTCTAGACAGTGTAGTCGTGTATAGTTTCAGTCTTCTAGACAGTGTATAGTTTCAGTCTTCTAGACAGTGTAGTCGTGTATAGTTTCAGTCTTCTAGACAGTGTAGTTGTGTATAGTTTCAGTCTTCTAGACAGTGTAGTCGTGTATAGTTTCAGTCTTCCGGACAGTGTAGTCGTGTATAGTTTCAGTCTTCTAGACAGTGTAGTCGTGTATAGTTTCAGTTTCCGGACAGTCTCAGTCTTCTAGACAGTGTAGTCGTGTATAGTTTCAGTCTTCTAGACAGTGTAGTCGTGTATAGTTTCAGTCTTCTAGACAGTGTAGTTGTGTATAGTTTCAGTCTTCTAGACAGTGTAGTCGTGTATAGTTTCAGTCTTCTAGACAGTGTAGTCGTGTATAGTTTCAGTCTTCTAGACAGTGTAGTCGTGTATAGTTTCAGTCTTCTAGACAGTGTAGTCGTGTATAGTTTCAGTCTTCTAGACAGTGTAGTTGTGTATAGTTTCAGTCTAGACAGTGTAGTCGTGTATAGTTTCAGTCTTCCGGACAGTGTAGTCGTGTATAGTTTCAGTCTTCTAGACAGTGTAGTCGTGTATAGTTTCAGTCTTCTAGACAGTGTAGTCGTGTATAGTTTCAGTCTTCTAGACAGTGTAGTCGTGTATAGTTTCAGTCTTCTAGACAGTGTAGTCGTGTATAGTTTCAGTCTTCTAGACAGTGTAGTTGTGTATAGTTTCAGTCTTCTAGACAGTGTAGTCGTGTATAGTTTCAGTCTTCTAGACAGTGTAGTCGTGTATAGTTTCAGTCTTCTAGACAGTGTAGTCGTGTATAGTTTCAGTCTTCTAGACAGTGTGTGTGTATAGTTTCAGTCTTCTAGACAGTGTAGTTTCAGTCTTCTAGACAGTGTAGTCGTGTATAGTTTCAGTCTTCTAGACAGTGTAGTCGTGTATAGTTTCAGTCTTTCAGTGTAGTTGTGAGTCTTCTAGACAGTGTAGTCGTGTATAGTTTCAGTCTTCCGGACAGTGTAGTCGTGTATAGTTTCAGTCTTCTAGACAGTGTAGTTGTGTATAGTTTCAGTCTTCTAGACAGTATAGTAGTCTTCTAGACAGTGTAGTCGTGTATAGTTTCAGTCTTCTAGACAGTGTAGTCGTGTATAGTTTCAGTCTTCTAGACAGTGTAGTCGTGTATAGTTTCAGTCTTCTGGACAGTGTAGTTGTGTATAGTTTCAGTCTTCTAGACAGTGTAGTCGTGTATAGTTTCAGTCTTCTAGACAGTGTAGTCGTGTATAGTTTCAGTCTTCCGGACAGTGTAGTCGTGTATAGTTTCAGTCTTCTAGACAGTGTAGTCGTGTATAGTTTCAGTCTTCTAGACAGTGTAGTTGTGTATAGTTTCAGTCTTCTAGACAGTGTAGTCGTGTATAGTTTCAGTCTTCCGGACAGTGTAGTCGTGTATAGTTTCAGTCTTCTAGACAGTGTAGTTGTGTATAGTTTCAGTCTTCTAGACAGTGTAGTCGTGTATAGTTTCAGTCTTCTAGACAGTGTAGTCGTGTATAGTTTCAGTCTTCTAGACAGTGTAGTCGTGTATAGTTTCAGTCTTCTAGACAGTGTAGTCGTGTATAGTTTCAGTCTTCTAGACAGTGTAGTCGTGTATAGTTTCAGTCTTCTAGACAGTGTACGTGTATAGTGTAGTCGTGTATAGTTTCAGTCTTCTAGACAGTGTAGTCGTGTATAGTTTTAGTCTTCCGGACAGTGTAGTCGTGTATAGTTTTAGTCTTCTAGACAGTGTAGTTGTGTATAGTTTCAGTCTTCTAGACAGTGTAGTCGTGTATAGTTTCAGTCTTCTAGACAGTGTAGTCGTGTATAGTTTCGGTCTTCTAGACAGTGTAGTCCTGTATAGTTTTAGTCTTCCGGACAGTGTAGTCGTGTATAGTTTCAGTCTTCCGGACAGTGTAGTCGTGTATAGTTTCAGTCTTCCGGACAGTGTAGTCGTGTATAGTTTCAGTCTTCTAGACAGTGTAGTTGTGTATAGTTTCAGTCTTCTAGACAGTGTAGTTGTGTATAGTTTCAGTCTTCTAGACAGTGTATTCGTGTATAGTTTCAGTCTTCTAGACAGTGTAGTCGTGTATAGTTTCAGTCTTCTAGACAGTGTAGTCGTGTATAGTTTCAGTCTTCTAGACAGTGTAGTTGTGTATAGTTTCAGTCTTCTAGACAGTGTAGTCGTGTATAGTTTCAGTCTTCTAGACAGTGTAGTTGTGTATAGTTTCAGTCTTCTAGACAGTGTAGTCGTGTATAGTTTCAGTCTTCTAGACAGTGTAGTTGTGTATAGTTTCAGTCTTCTAGACAGTGTAGTCGTGTATAGTTTTAGTCTTCTAGACAGTGTAGTCGTGTATAGTTTCAGTCTTCTAGACAGTGTAGTTGTGTATAGTTTCAGTCTTCTAGACAGTGTAGTCGTGTATAGTTTCAGTCTTCTAGACAGTGTAGTCGTGTATAGTTTCAGTCTTCTAGACAGTGTAGTCGTGTATAGTTTCAGTCTTCTAGACAGTGTAGTCGTGTATAGTTTCAGTCTTCTAGACAGTGTAGTCGTGTATAGTTTCAGTCTTCTAGACAGTGTAGTCGTGTATAGTTTCAGTCTTCTAGACAGTGTAGTCGTGTATAGTTTCAGTCTTCTAGACAGTGTAGTCGTGTATAGTTTCAGTCTTCTAGACAGTGTAGTCGTGTATAGTTTCAGTCTTCTAGACAGTGTAGTCGTGTATAGTTTCAGTCTTCTAGACAGTGTAGTTGTGTATAGTTTCAGTCTTCTAGACAGTGTAGTCGTGTATAGTTTAGTCTTCTAGACAGTGTAGTCGTGTATAGTTTCAGTCTTCTAGACAGTGTAGTCGTGTATAGTTTCAGTCTTCTAGACAGTGTAGTCGTGTATAGTTTCAGTCTTCTAGACAGTGTAGTTGTGTATAGTTTCAGTCTTCTAGACAGTGTAGTCGTGTATAGTTTCAGTCTTCTAGACAGTGTAGTCGTGTATAGTTTCAGTCTTCTAGACAGTGTAGTCGTGTATAGTTTCAGTCTTCTAGACAGTGTAGTCGTGTATAGTTTCAGTCTTCTAGACAGTGTAGTCGTGTATAGTTTCAGTCTTCTAGACAGTGTAGTCGTGTATAGTTTCAGTCTTCCGGACAGTGTAGTCGTGTATAGTTTCAGTCTTCTAGACAGTGTAGTCGTGTATAGTTTCAGTCTTCTAGACAGTGTAGTCGTGTATAGTTTCAGTCTTCTAGACAGTGTAGTCGTGTATAGTTTCAGTCTTCTAGACAGTGTAGTCGTGTATAGTTTCAGTCTTCTAGACAGTGTAGTCGTGTATAGTTTCAGTCTTCTAGACAGTGTAGTCGTGTATAGTTTCAGTCTTCTAGACAGTGTAGTTGTGTATAGTTTCAGTCTTCTAGACAGTGTAGTCGTGTATAGTTTCAGTCTTCTAGACAGTGTAGTCGTGTATAGTTTCAGTCTTCTAGACAGTGTAGTCGTGTATAGTTTCAGTCTTCTAGACAGTGTAGTCGTGTATAGTTTCAGTCTTCTAGACAGTGTAGTCGTGTATAGTTTCAGTCTTCTAGACAGTGTATAGTTTCAGTCTTCTAGACAGTGTAGTCGTGTATAGTTTCAGTCTTCTAGACAGTGTAGTCGTGTATAGTTTCAGTCTTCTAGACAGTGTAGTCGTGTATAGTTTCAGTCTTCCGGACAGTGTAGTCGTGTATAGTTTCAGTCTTCTAGACAGTGTAGTCGTGTATAGTTTCAGTCTTCTAGACAGTGTAGTCGTGTATAGTTTCAGTCTTCTAGACAGTGTAGTCGTGTATAGTTTCAGTCTTCTAGACAGTGTAGTCGTGTATAGTTTCAGTCTTCTAGACAGTGTAGTCGTGTATAGTTTCAGTCTTCTAGACAGTGTAGTCGTGTATAGTTTCAGTCTTCTAGACAGTGTAGTTGTGTATAGTTTCAGTCTTCTAGACAGTGTAGTCGTGTATAGTTTCAGTCTTCTAGACAGTGTAGTCGTGTATAGTTTCAGTCTTCTAGACAGTGTAGTCGTGTATAGTTTCAGTCTTCTAGACAGTGTAGTTGTGTATAGTTTCAGTCTTCTAGACAGTGTAGTCGTGTATAGTTTCAGTCTTCTAGACAGTGTAGTCGTGTATAGTTTCAGTCTTCTAGACAGTGTAGTCGTGTATAGTTTCAGTCTTCTAGACAGTGTAGTCGTGTATAGTTTCAGTCTTCTAGACAGTGTAGTCGTGTATAGTTTCAGTCTTCTAGACAGTGTAGTCGTGTATAGTTTCAGTCTTCTAGACAGTGTAGTTGTGTATAGTTTCAGTCTTCTAGACAGTGTAGTCGTGTATAGTTTCAGTCTTCTAGACAGTGTAGTCGTGTATAGTTTCAGTCCGGACAGTGTAGTCGTGTATAGTTTCAGTCTTCTAGACAGTGTAGTCGTGTATAGTTTCAGTCTTCTAGACAGTGTAGTCGTGTATAGTTTCAGTCTTCTAGACAGTGTAGTCGTGTATAGTTTCAGTCTTCTAGACAGTGTAGTCGTGTATAGTTTCAGTCTTCTAGACAGTGTAGTCGTGTATAGTTTCAGTCTTCTAGACAGTGTAGTAGTTTTAGTGTATAGTTTCAGTCTTCTAGACAGTGTAGTCGTGTATAGTTTTAGTCTTCTAGACAGTGTAGTCGTGTATAGTTTCAGTCTTCTAGACAGTGTAGTCGTGTATAGTTTCAGTCTTCCAGACAGTGTAGTCGTGTATAGTTTCAGTCTTCTAGACAGTGTAGTTGTGTATAGTTTTAGTCTTCCGGACAGTGTAGTCGTGTATAGTTTCGGTCTTCTAGACAGTGTAGTCGTGTATAGTTTCAGTCTTCTAGACAGTGTAGTCGTGTATAGTTTCAGTCTTCTAGACAGTGTAGTAGTGTATAGTTTCAGTCTTCTAGACAGTGTAGTCGTGTATAGTTTCAGTCTTCTAGACAGTGTAGTCGTGTATAGTTTCAGTCTTCTAGACAGTGTAGTCGTGTATAGTTTCAGTCTTCTAGACAGTGTAGTCGTGTATAGTTTCAGTCTTCTAGACAGTGTAGTCGTGTATAGTTTCAGTCTTCTAGACAGTGTAGTCGTGTATAGTTTCAGTCTTCTAGACAGTGTAGTCGTGTATAGTTTCAGTCTTCTAGACAGTGTAGTCGTGTATAGTTTCAGTCTTCAGACAGTGTAGTTGTGTATAGTTTTAGTCTTCGGACAGTGTAGTTGTGTATAGTTTCAGTCTTCTAGGCAGTGTAGTTGTGTATAGTTTCAGTCTTCTAGGCAGTGTAGTCGTGTATAGTTTTAGTCTTCCGGACAGTGTAGTTGTGTATAGTTTCAGTCTTCCGGACAGTGTAGTCGTGTATAGTTTCAGTCTTCTAGACAGTGTAGTTGTGTATAGTTTCAGTCTTCTAGACAGTGTAGTCGTGTATAGTTTCAGTCTTCTAGACAGTGTAGTCGTGTATAGTTTCAGTCTTCTGGACAGTGTAGTTGTGTATAGTTTCAGTCTTCTAGACAGTGTAGTCGTGTATAGTTTTAGTCTTCTAGACAGTGTAGTTGTGTATAGTTTAAGTCTTCCGGACAGTGTAGTCGTGTATAGTTTCAGTCTTCTAGACAGTGTAGTCGTGTATAGTTTTAGTCTTCTAGACAGTGTAGTTGTGTATAGTTTCAGTCTTCTAGACAGTGTAGTTGTGTATAGTTTCAGTCTTCTAGACAGTGTAGTTGTGTATAGTTTCAGTCTTCTAGACAGTGTAGTTGTGTATAGTTTCAGTCTTCTAGACAGTGTAGTCGTGTATAGTTTTAGTCTTCCGGACAGTGTAGTCGTGTATAGTTTCAGTCTTCTAGACAGTGTAGTTGTGTATAGTTTCAGTCTTCTAGACAGTGTAGTTGTGTATAGTTTCGGTCTTCTAGACAGTGTAGTCGTGTATAGTTTCAGTCTTCTAGACAGTGTAGTCGTGTATAGTTTTAGTCTTCTAGACAGTGTAGTCGTGTATAGTTTCAGTCTTCTAGACAGTGTAGTTGTGTATAGTTTCAGTCTTCTAGACAGTGTAGTGTGTATAGTTTCAGTCTTCTAGACAGTGTAGTTGTGTATAGTTTCAGTCTTCTAGACAGTGTAGTTGTGTATAGTTTCAGTCTTCTAGGACAGTGTAGTCGTGTATAGTTTCAGTCTTCTAGACAGTGTAGTTGTGTATAGTTTCAGTCTTCTAGACAGTGTAGTTGTGTATAGTTTCAGTCTTCTAGACAGTGTAGTCGTGTATAGTTTCAGTCTTCTAGACAGTGTAGTCGTGTATAGTTTCAGTCTTCTAGACAGTGTAGTGTGTATAGTTTCAGTCTTCTAGACAGTGTAGTCGTGTATAGTTTCAGTCTTCTAGACAGTGTAGTTGTGTATAGTTTCAGTCTTCCGGACAGTGTAGTCGTGTATAGTTTCAGTCTTCTAGACAGTGTAGTCGTGTATAGTTTCAGTCTTCTAGACAGTGTAGTTGTGTATAGTTTCAGTCTTCCGGACAGTGTAGTCGTGTATAGTTTCAGTCTTCTAGACAGTGTAGTTGTGTATAGTTTCAGTCTTCCAGACAGTGTAGTATGTATAGTTTCAGTCTTCCGGACAGTGTAGTCGTGTATAGTTTCAGTCTTCTAGACAGTGTAGTCGTGTATAGTTTTAGTCTTCTAGACAGTGTAGTCGTGTATAGTTTCAGTCTTCTAGACAGTGTAGTCGTGTATAGTTTCAGTCTTCTAGACAGTGTAGTCGTGTATAGTTTCAGTCTTCCGGACAGTGTAGTCGTGTATAGTTTCAGTCTTCTAGACAGTGTAGTCGTGTATAGTTTCAGTCTTCTAGACAGTGTAGTCGTGTATAGTTTTAGTCTTCTAGACAGTGTAGTTGTGTATAGTTTCAGTCTTCTAGACAGTGTAGTCGTGTATAGTTTCAGTCTTCTAGACAGTGTAGTCGTGTATAGTTTTAGTCTTCTAGACAGTGTAGTTGTGTATAGTTTCAGTCTTCTAGACAGTGTAGTTGTGTATAGTTTCAGTCTTCTAGACAGTGTAGTTGTGTATAGTTTCAGTCTTCTAGACAGTGTAGTTGTGTATAGTTTCAGTCTTCTAGACAGTGTAGTCGTGTATAGTTTCAGTCTTCTAGACAGTGTAGTCGTGTATAGTTTCAGTCTTCTAGACAGTGTAGTTGTGTATAGTTTCAGTCTTCTAGACAGTGTAGTTGTGTATAGTTTCAGTCTTCTAGACAGTGTAGTCGTGTATAGTTTCAGTCTTCTAGACAGTGTAGTCGTGTATAGTTTCAGTCTTCTAGACAGTGTAGTTGTGTATAGTTTCAGTCTTCTAGACAGTGTAGTTGTGTATAGTTTCAGTCTTCTAGACAGTGTAGTCGTGTATAGTTTCAGTCTTCTAGACAGTGTAGTTGTGTATAGTTTCAGTCTTCTAGACAGTGTAGTTGTGTATAGTTTCAGTCTTCTAGACAGTGTAGTCGTGTATAGTTTCAGTCTTCTAGACAGTGTAGTCCTGTTTTAGTGCCTTGTCCTCTGGTAGGATGACTACAGTCTTCTAGACAGTGTAGTCCTGTTTTAGTGCCTTGTCCTCTGGTAGGATGACTACAGTCTTCTAGACAGTGTAGTCCTGTTTTAGTGCCTTGTCCTCTGGTAGGATGACTACAGTCTTCTAGACAGTGTAGTCCTGTTTTAGTGCCTTGTCCTCTGGTAGGATGACTACAGTCTTCTAGACAGTGTAGTCCTGTGTTAGTGCCTTGTCCTCTGGTAGGATGACTACAGTCTTCTAGACAGTGTAGTCCTGTTTTAGTGCCTTGTCCTACAGATGTGTCATTCTGTAGATTTAAAGGCTTGTTTCTCTGAGTTATTTCTGACATTCCCTATTGATGTTTATTTAAACACCAGTCTGTAGCAGGTATCCACCTCTGCACTTATATATTCACTTCTATTTATGAAATATTACTGTGCTTTTGTTATTTTATTACTTTTGTATGTGTGATATTTTAACTTAATTAAGTTGATTTATATTGTATGTTGTTTCTATTCCAATAAAAATAGAAAATACATTCTACTATGTGTTGTCCACCTAACAGATCCATTAATACATTCTACTATGTGTTGTCCACCTAACAGATCCATTAATACATTCTACTATGTGTTGTCCACCTAACAGATCCATTAATACATTCTACTGTGTGTTGTCCACCTAACAGAACCATTAATACATTCTACTATGTGTTGTCCACCTAACAGATCCATTAATACATTCTACTATGTGTTGTCCACCTAACAGATCCATTAATACATTCTACTGTGTGTTGTCCACCTAAACGATCCATTAATACATTCTACTATGTGTTGTCCACCTAACAGATCCATTAATACATTCTACTATGTGTTGTCCACCAAACAGATCCATTAATACATTCTACTATGTGTTGTCCACCTAACAGATCCATTAATACATTCTACTATGTGTTGTCCACCTAACAGATCCATTAATACATTCTACTATGTGTTGTCCACCTAACAGATCCATTAATACATTCTACTATGTGTTGTCCACCTAACAGATCCATTAATACATTCTACTATGTGTTGTCCACCTAACAGATCCATTAATACATTCTACTATGTGTTGTCCACCTAACAGATCCATTAATACATTCTACTATGTGTTGTCCACCTAACAGATCCATTAATACATTCTACTATGTGTTGTCCACTAACAGATCCATTAATACATTCTACTATGTGTTGTCCACCTAACAGATCCATTAATACATTCTACTATGTGTTGTCCACCTAACAGATCCATTAATACATTCTACTATGTGTTGTCCACCTAACAGATCCATTAATACATTCTACTATGTGTTGTCCACCTAACAGATCCATTAATACATTCTACTATGTGTTGTCCACCTAACAGATCCATTAATACATTCTACTATGTGTTGTCCACCTAACAGATCCATTAATACATTCTACTATGTGTTGTCCACCTAACAGATCCATTAATACATTCTACTATGTGTTGTCCACCTAACAGATCCATTAATACATTCTACTATGTGTTGTCCACCTAACAGATCCATTAATACATTCTACTATGTGTTGTCCACCTAACAGATCCATTAATACATTCTACTGTGTGTTGTCCACCTAACAGATCCATTAATACATTCTACTATGTGTTGTCCACCTAACAGATCCATTAATACATTCTACTGTGTGTTGTCCACCTAACAGATCCATTAATACATTCTACTGTGTGTTGTCCACCTAACAGATCCATTAATACATTCTACTATGTGTTGTCCACCTAACAGATCCATTAATACATTCTACTGTGTGTTGTCCACCTAACAGATCCATTAATACATTCTACTGTGTGTTGTCCACCTAACAGATCCATTAATACATTCTACTATGTGTTGTCCACCTAACAGATCCATTAATACATTCTACTGTGTGTTGTCCACCTAACAGATCCATTAATACATTCTACTATGTGTTGTCCACCTACACGATCCATTAATACATTCTACTATGTGTTGTCCACCTAACAGATCCATTAATACATTCTACTATGTGTTGTCCACCTAACAGATCCATTAATACATTCTACTGTGTGTTGTCCACCTAACAGATCCATTAATACATTCTACTATGTGTTGTCCACCTAACAGATCCATTAATACATTCTACTATGTGTTGTCCACCTACACGATCCATTAATACATTCTACTATGTGTTGTCCACCTAACAGATCCATTAATACATTCTACTATGTGTTGTCCACCTAACAGATCCATTAATACATTCTACTATGTGTTGTCCACCTAACAGATCCATTAATACATTCTACTGTGTGTTGTCCACCTAACAGAACCATTAATACATTCTACTATGTGTTGTCCACCTAACAGATCCATTAATACATTCTACTATGTGTTGTCCACCTAACAGATCCATTAATACATTCTACTATGTGTTGTCCACCTAACAGAACCATTAATACATTCTACTATGTGTTGTCCACCTAACAGATCCATTAATACATTCTACTGTGTGTTGTCCACCTAACAGATCCATTAATACATTCTACTATATGTTGTCCACCTAACAGATCCATTAATACATTCTACTGTGTGTTGTCCACCTAACAGATCCATTAATACATTCTACTATGTGTTGTCCACCTACACGATCCATTAATACATTCTACTATGTGTTGTCCACCTAACAGATCCATTAATACATTCTACTATGTGTTGTCCACCTAACAGATCCATTAATACATTCTACTATGTGTTGTCCACCTAACAGAT
>NC_068440.1:41954960-41969960 GCF_023373465.1 Oncorhynchus keta | reverse complement strand
TGGTCCCAGATCTGTAGTCTCCTCCTTTAGCCTGGTCCCAGATCTGTTGTCTCCTCCTATAGCCTGGTCCTAGATCTGTTGTCTCCTTCTATAGCCTGGTCCCAGATCTGTTGTCTCCTCCTATAGCCTGGTCCCAGATCTGTTGTCTCCTTCTATAGCCTGGTCCCAGATCTGTTGTCTCCTTCTATAGCCTGGTCCCAGATCTGTTGTCTCCTCCTATAGCCTGGTCCCAGATCTGTTGTCTCCTTCTATAGCCTGGTCCCAGATCTGTTGTCTCCTTCTATAGCCTGGTCCCAGATCTGTTGTCTCCTTCTATAGCCTGGTCCCAGATCTGTTGTCTCCTCCTTTAGCCTGGTCCCAGATCTGTTGTCTCCTCCTATAGCCTGGTCCCAGATCTGTTGTCTCCTCCTTCAGCCTGGTCCTAGATCTGTAGTCTCCTCCTTTAGCCTGGTCCCAGATCTGTTGTCTCCTCCTATAGCCTGGTCCCAGATCTGTTCTCTCCTTCTATAGCCTGGTCCCAGATCTGTAGTCTCCTCCTATAGCCTGGTCCTAGATCTGGTGTCTCCTACTATAACCTGATCTCAGATCTGTTGTCTCCTCCTATAGCCTGGTCCCAGATCTGTTGTCTCCTTCTATAGCCTGGTCTCAGATCTGTTGTCTCCTTCTATAGCCTGGTCCCAGATCTGTTGTCTCCTTCTATAGCCTGGTCTCAGATCTGTTGTCTCCTTCTATAGCCTGGTCCCAGATCTGTTGTCTCCTCCTATAGCCTGGTCCCAGATCTGTTGTCTCCTTCTATAGCCTGGTCCCAGATCTGTTGTCTCCTCCTATAGCCTGGTCCCAGATCTGTAGTCTCCTCCTATAGCCTGGTCCCAGATCTGTAGTCTCCTCCTATAGCCTGGTCCCAGATCTGTAGTCTCCTCCTATAGCCTGGTCCCAGATCTGTTGTCTCCTTCTATAGCCTGGTCCCAGATCTGTAGTCTCCTCCTATAGCCTGGTCCTAGATCTGTTGTCTCCTCCTATAGCCTGGTCCCAGATCTGTTGTCTCCTTCTATAGCCTGGTCCCAGATCTGTAGTCTCCTCCTATAGCCTGGTCCCAGATCTGTTGTCTCCTCCAATAGCCTGGTCCTAGATCTGTTGTCTCCTTCTATAGCCTGGTCCCAGATCTGTTGTCTCCTCCTATAGCCTGGTCCCAGATCTGTTGTCTCCTTCTATAGCCTGGTCCCAGATCTGTTGTCTCCTCCTATAGCCTGGTCCTAGATCTGTAGTCTCCTTCTATAGCCTGGTCCCAGATATGTTTTGTCCTTCTATAGCCTGGTCCCAGATCTGTTGTCTCCTTCTATAGCCTGGTCCTAGATCTGTTGACTCCTTCTATAGCCTGGTCCCAGATCTGTTGTCTCCTTCTATAGCCTGGTCCCAGATCTGTTGTCTCCTTCTATAGCCTGGTCCCAGATCTGTTGTCTCCTTCTATAGCCTGGTCTCAGATCTGTTGTCTCCTCCTCTAGCCTGGTCCCAGATCTGTTGTCTCCTTCTATAGCCTGGTCTCAGATCTGTTGTCTCCTTCTATAGCCTGGTCCCAGATCTGTTGTCTCCTTCTATAGCCTGGTCTCAGATCTGTTGTCTCCTTCTATAGCCTGGTCCCAGATCTGTTGTCTCCTTCTATAGCCTGGTCCCAGATCTGTTGTCTCCTTCTATAGCCTGGTCCCAGATCTGTTGTCTCCTCCTATAGCCTGGTCCCAGATCTGTAGTCTCCTCCTATAGCCTGGTCCCAGATCTGTTGTCTCCTTCTATAGCCTGGTCCCAGATCTGTTGTCTCCTCCTATAGCCTGGTCCCAGATCTGTTGTCTCCTTCTATAGCCTGGTCCCAGATCTGTTGTCTCCTTCTATAGCCTGGTCCCAGATCTGTTGTCTCCTTCTATAGCCTGGTCCCAGATCTGTTGTCTCCTCCTATAGCCTGATCCTAGATCTGGTGTCTCCTACTATAACCTGATCTCAGATCTGTTGTCTCCTACTATAACCTGGTCCCAGATCTGTTGTCTCCTTCTATAGCCTGGTCCCAGATCTGTAGTCTCCTCCTATAGCCTGGTCCCAGATCTGTTTGTGCTCTTGCCATCTCCATCTTGTCAAGCTAAACATGTTCTCAAGAGCACAAACAACTGGTCTGTCTTTCTCTCTCTGTTGCTCTCTCTCTCCTCTCTGTTGCTCTCTCTCTCCTCTCTGTTGCTCTCTCTCTCCTCTCTGTTGCTCTCTCTCTCCTCTCTGTTGCTCTCTCTCCTCTCTGTTGCTCTCTCTCTCCTCTCTGTTGCGCTCTCTCTCCTCTCTGTTGCTCTCTCTCTCCTCTCTGTTGCTCTCTCTCTCCTCTCTGTTGCTCTCTCTCTCCTCTCTGTTGCTCTCTCTCTCCTCTCTGTTGCTCTCTCTCTCCTCTCTGTTGCTCTCTCTCTCTCCTCTCTGTTGCTCTCTCTCTCCTCTCTGTTGCTCTCTCTCTCCTCTCTGTTGCTCTCTCTCTCCTCTCTGTTGCTCTCTCTCTCCTCTCTGTTGCTCTCTCTCTCCTCTCTGTTGCTCTCTCTCTCCTCTCTGTTGCTCTCTCTCCTCTCTGTTGCTCTCTCTCTCCTCTCTGTTGCTCTCTCTCTCCTCTCTGTTGCGCTCTCTCTCCTCTCTGTTGCTCTCTCTCTCCTCTCTGTTGCTCTCTCTCTCCTCTCTGTTGCTCTCTCTCTCCTCTCTGTTGCTCTCTCTCTCCTCTCTGTTGCTCTCTCTATCCTCTCTGTTGCTCTCTCTCTCCTCTCTGTTGCGCTCTCTCTCCTCTCTGTTGCTCTCTCTCTCCTCTCTGTTGCTCTCTCTCTCCTCTCTGTTGCGCTCTCTCTCCTCTCTGTTGCTCTCTCTCTCCTCTCTGTTGCTCTCTCTCACTCTTCTCTGTTGCTCTCTCTCACTCTTCTCTGTTGCTCTCTCTCTCCTCTCTGTTGCTCTCTCTCTCCTCTCTGTTGCTCTCTCTCTCCTCTCTGTTGCTCTCTCTCTCCTCTCTGTTGCGCTCTCTCTCCTCTCTCTCTCACTCTACTCTTTTTCTCTCTACTCAATTAAATTAAATTCAATTTGCTTTATTGGCATGACGTAACAATGTACATATTGCCAAAGCTTATTTTGGATATTTACAATATGAAAAATAATGAGAATCAAAATAGTCAACGAGACAACAGTAACAACAATAACCAAGTGTCAAAATAACCAACACATTGAACAATAACAATAATTATATAGTAGAGGACATGTGCAGGTTGGTTGGTCTGTCAGACACTGTCCCTCATCTTATGACAGGCAGCAATGTAGTGCTCTGCCAACCCACAGCTCTCTGCGTCCTCCCCCAGCAGGACGGGTAGCCTACTCTCATCAGAGAGGTCTTTGAAACCTTGAAAAAGGGTTTCAAATTTGGGGAAATGACACTCTCTAATTGTTTTATATTTTTGACATTTTGTAAGGAAATGCAGCTCTGTCTCAGGTTCTGCTGTGGTGCAGTGGTTGCACAGCCTTTCCTCTAAAGGGAGACAGATTCTGCTGTGGTGCAGTGGTTGCACAGCCTTTCCTCTAAAGGGAGACAGATTCTGCTGTGGTGCAGTGGTTGCACAGCCTTTCCTCTAAAGGGAGACAGGTTCTGCTGTGGTGCAGTGGTTGCACAGCCTTTCCTCTACAGGGAGCCAGGTTCTGCTGTGGTGCAGTGGTTACACAGCCTTTCCTCTACAGGGAGCCAGATTCTGCTGTGGCGCAGTGGTTGCACAGCCTTTCCTCTACAGGGAGCCATGTTCTGCTGTGGTGCAGTGGTTACACAGCCTTTCCTCTACAGGGAGACAGGTTTTCCTGTGTCTACCCTTCTCAATGGCAAGGCTGTGCTCACTGAGCCTGTGCTTTGTCAAGGTTTTTCTAAGGTTTTGATCAGTAACCATGGTCAAATAGTTAGCTATGGTGTACTGTTGATTTAGGGCCAGATTGCACTGCATTTTGCTTTGTGTTTGTGTTTCCCAATAAGCAGTGTAGTTTTGTTTTGACTGTGTTGTAATTTGGTTTATCCTGATTGATTGGATGCTGAGTTTTTCTAGAATAGTGGCCAATTCGTTGATGTAAATATTGAAGAGTGCAGGGCTCAGATTGTAACCATGACGAAGACCCCGCCCCTGGCGAAGGCCCCGCCCCTGGCGAAGGCTCCGCCCCTGGTGAAGGCCCCGCCCCTGGCGAAGGCCCCGCCCCTGGTTAAAGAATTCTGTCATTTTCTTGATAATTTGAATGCTGCATGTATTGCCGGTATACATTGATTTAATTATGTCATGTGTTTGACTCCCTACACCACTTTCAATAACTTTGTAGAACAGTCCTGAATGCCAAATAGAATCAAATGCTTTTCGGATGTCGATAAAGCAAGAGTACATTTTGGTATTATTTTTGGTGGCCTTGTTTATCTATCAGGGTGTGTAGGGTGTACATATGATCAGTCGTGCGATGTTTTGATATAAATCCAATTTACTCAAGACATTGTACTTATTAAGGAAGTGTATAACTCTTAAATGTATAAATCTACAGAAAACCTTCCCCGGGTTTTACTGTTCACACAAATAGCTATGTAATTGTTAGGGTCAAATTTGTCTCCTTACTTAAAGATTGGGGTTATGAGTCCTTGATTCCAGATGTCAGGGAAATAACCTACACTCAGGCTCAAATTAAACAGTTTTAATATAGCCAATTGAAATGTTGCGTTTAAGCGTCTCATTTAGGATGCCATCAGGTTGCTTCTTTAAATTTTGAGGGCCTGAAGTTTCTTATAGAGCTCCTGGTCAGTAATAGTTTAGTTTCTTAAAGAGCTCCTGGTCAGTAATAGTTTAGTTTCTTAAAGAGCTCCTGGTCAGTAATAGCTTAGTTTCTTATAGAGCTCCTGGTCAGTTATAGTTTAGTTTCTTATAGAGCTCCTGGTCAGTAATAGTTTAGTTTCTTATAGAGCTCCTGGTCAGTGATAGTTTAGTTTCTTAAAGAGCTCCTGGTCAGTAATAGTTTAGTTTCTTAAAGAGCTCCTGGTCAGTAATAGCTTAGTTTCTTATAGAGCTCCTGGTAAGTTATAGTTTAGTTTCTTAAAGAGCTCTTGGTCAGTAATAGTTTAGTTTCTTAAAGAGCTCCTGGTCAGTAATAGCTTAGTTTCTTATAGAGCTCCTGGTCAGTTATAGTTTAGTTTCTTATAGAGCTCCTGGTCAGTAATAGTTTAGTTTCTTATAGAGCTCCTGGTCAGTAATAGCTTAGTTTCTTATAGAGCTCCTGGTCAGTTATAGTTTAGTTTCTTATAGAGCTCCTGGTCAGTTATAGTTTAGTTTCTTATAGAGCTCCTGGTCAGTAATAGCTTAGTTTCTTAAAGAGCTCCTGGTCAGTAATTGGGGAGTCCAGTGGATTCTGATTGTCTGTTATATCTTTCTCTAATCTATTGAACTGCTCATGAATCTGCCGTTGTTCTGCGTTTGCATCAATTTGAACAGTGTTTTAGAGGGTTTTAAAAGGAGTTGTCCAGATGTCACCATTTTGTATCGCTAATTCCTCTAGTTCCCTTTTTTTGGGGGGGGGGGTCCAATTTTGTCAGAAGTTTTTTGTGTTTACGGACTCCTCAAATCAAATCAAATGTTATTTGTCACATACACATGGTTAGCAGATGTTATTGGTCACATACACATGGTTAGCAGATGTTAATGCGAGTGTAGCGAAATGCTTGTGCTTCTAGTTCCGACAACTCCTCAGTGAGTGTCTGTTGCTTACTGTTGTTTGATTGGTTCTGAGTGTTACGTTTGCAGAGTTTTAAAGTCTCACTAATGATGGTGTAATTCATCATTATTTGGGTCTCTGTGTTTTCGTTTTTTTTCCTTTCAAACCAGTTGTCTTTTTTTGGTTTGTTTTTTTATCTATTTCAGTTGAGTTTCTTTTGCCGTTCGCCTGAATATATTGTTGATGTAATACAGTAACTACTGGGTTGTTCAGAATGATAAACAGGATAACAGAAATACATAAACTACTGGGTTGTTCAGAATGATAAACAGGATAACAGAAATACAGTAACTACTGGGTTGTTCAGAATGATAAACAGGATAACACAAATACAGTAACTACTGGGTTGTTCAGAATGATAAACAGGATAACAGAAATACAGTAACTACTGGGTTGTTCAGAATGATAAACAGGATAACAGAAATACAGTAACTACTGGGTTGTTCAGAATGATAAACAGGATAACAGAAATACAGTAACTACTGGGTTGATCAGAATGATAAACAGGATAACAGAAATACAGTAACTACTGGGTTGTTCAGAATGATAAACAGGATAACAGAAATACAGTAACTACTGGGTTATTCAGAATGATAAACAGGATAACAGAAATACAGTAAATACTCGGTTGTTCAGAATGATAAACAGGATAACAGAAATACAGTAACTACTGGGTTGTTCAGAATGATAAACAGGATAACAGAAATACAGTAACTACTGGGTTGTTCAGAATGATAAACAGGATAACAGAAATACAGTAACTACTGGGTTGTTCAGAATGATAAACAGGATAACAGAAATACAGTAACTACTGGGTTGTTCAGAATGATAAACAGGATAACAGAAATACAGTAACTACTGGGTTATTCCGAATGATAAACAGGATAACAGAAATACAGTAACTACTGGGTTATTCAGAATGATAAACAGGATAACAGAAATACAGTAACTACTGGGTTATTCAGAATGATAAACAGGATAACACAAATACAGTAACTAAAGAGTTGTTCAGAATGATAAACAGGATAACATAATTAATCTGTACTCTTTTGTCCTTCCTATTCATTGAACAGGTAGACTTTTAGTACAATAACCGTGTGTGTGTGTGTGTGTGTGTGTGTGTGTGTGTGTGTGTGTGTGTGTGTGTGTGTGTGTGTGTGTGTGTGTGTGTGTGTGTGTGTGTGTTTAGAGCATGATGTACTGAAGGAGCTGTTCATTCTCTCTCAATGCTACAGAGCATGGTCTTGGTTGTGTTGGTAGTAGATAAGGGGTGGTAGGGGATAGACCTGTTGGTTGGATCTGGGCTTGCGCTCCTGCTGTTGGAGTGCCTGAGGTGAGGGGAGAGGTCGGGGTGCTTTGATTTCCACTATATTCCCCAGACTGGGGGAAGTCCTGCACAAAAGAGCCGAGTGCCGCCTCATTGCCCTGGACCATGACACTCTGTGTCTCTCTGTGTCTCTCTGTGTCTCTCTGTGTCTCTCTCTCTCTCTCTCTCTCTCTCTCTCTCTCTCTCTCTCTTCTCTCTCTCTCTCTTTCCCTCTCTCTGTCTCACTGTCTCTCTCTGTGTCTCTCTCTGTGTCTCTCTGTGTCTCTCTGTGTCTCTCTCTCTGTCTCACTCTCTCTCTCTCTCTCTCTCTCTCTCTCTGTCCCTATCTGTCTCTCTGTCTCTCTCTCTGTCCCTATCTGTCTCTCTGTCTCTCTCTCTCTGTGTCTTTGTCTCTCTCTCTCTGTCTCTCTGTCCCTCTCTCTTTCTGTCTCTTTCTTTCTCTATTTCTCTGTCTCTGTCTCTCTCTCTCTCTCTCTCTCTCTCTCTCTCTCTCTCTCTCTCTCTCTCTCTCTCTCTCTCTCTCTCTCTCTCTCTCTCTCTCTCTCTCTCTCTCTCTCTCTCTCTCTCTCTCTCTCTCTCTCTCTCTCTCTCTCTCTCTCTCTCTCTCTCTCTCTCTCTCAGATGATCCTGCTCCCCATGCTGCTATATCCAATGGTAGGTCCAGCTCTGGAGAGAGGGGGAGTCCTCTGGTGACTAACCCAGCTACGGTGCACTCTGACCTGAATCTATTCAGCTCTCTGCCTGCCTCTTCCTCCACCAACACCACGGTGAGATTCAGAGAGTTATTCCAGTTATACACAAGACACACACATACACACACACACACACACACACACACACACACACACACACACACACACACACACACACACACACACACACACACACACACACACACACACACACACACACATACACACACACACACACACTAACCCTATGTAACAATCTCTCCTCTCTCCAGCCGGTGGGTAGCTCCATGCCCAGGGGTTGTGTGGCCGCGTCGGTACCCGAGAACCTCAGCCTGTTCCTGGACTCAGCACCCAGACAGGAGGGCTCTAGGACAAAGATGTCTAAGGCTTCCATTCTCTCCCTCTATGCAACCACACCCACATCGCACCAGAACCTAGCTGCCAGGGGTAAGAGGTCACTGTATAGTTGTTTATGTGTTGATAATCTTTGATGTCCTTGATGATTTTCTACAAAGTCAAAGTATCTGTGTTTTTTCAACAATTATAAACTGGGTGCTTCGAGCCCTGAATGCTGATTGGCTGACAGCCGTGGTACATCAGACCGTATACCACGTGTACGACAAAAACAACATTTTTTTACTACTCCAATTACGTTGGTAACTGGTTTATAATAGCAATAAGGCACCTCGGGGGTTTATGGGATATGGCCAATAGGGCTGTGTCCAGGCACTCAGCTTTGCTTCATGCTTAAGTACAGCCCAATGCTTAAGCACAGTGATATATTGGCCATATACCACACCCCCTTGTGTCTTATTTCTTAATTAGAGCATCTCTGGACCTTGTTATCAACACCTATTATAGCTGCTGTAAATGAACCTAGGTTCTGTCATTCTGAATGATCGGCTTAACCAGAAGGGGACTAGGGTTTCAATTTTGGAACACCCCCCCACGTTCAGCTGGAAGGTGGCGCATGGAACGCAAAAATATTCCTAAAAATATTTAACCTCCACACATTAACAAGTCCAATGGCTCAAATGAAAGATAAATACCTTGTTTATCTACCCAGCAAGTCAGATTTCTAAAATGTTTTACGGCGAAAACATAGCACATATTTATGTCAAACCACCACCGAAGACACAGCTAATTTGCATAGCCAAGTTGAAAAAAATATGCAATCAACAAACGCAGGATTAAAAGAAAAATAATGCACTAACCTTTTGAAATCTTCATCAGATGACAGTAATATAACATGTTACACAGTACATTTATGTTTTTTTCAATAATATGCTATATATATATCCATAAATCTCTGTTTACAATGACGCATCGTTCAAAAAATGCTACTCAAATGTCCGGAGAAATGACGATAGCTCCGGCAGATAACATCAGCTAACAAGGAATACACATCATAAACTTTGACTAAATATGCATGTTCTACATATATATAGTTAGATACACTTCTTCTGAATGCAACCGCTGTGTTACATTTATTTTTAACGTTACAGGTTTCGTTCACTAGGCTATACTATGAGTCGGCGCTCAAAAAGTAGCATTATGGCTCCTCTATCTTGGAGTCCACACAAACCCAAATTTACCACATAAATATTCCCTTACCTTTCCTGTTCTTCCATCAGAAGACCTGGAAGGAATTATACTTACCAAAAACAACGTTTAGTTTTGCAGTCTGTGTCTTTCGGTTCTCAAACACGACACATTTCGGTTGAAATGTAGCCAAAAGTCAAGTGGATGCGCACCAAAACGTCAAACTTACATATTATATGTCGACTAAACTTATCAAACTAAGTTCATAATCAAGCTTTAACATGTTATAAAGGTGTACAGCAATCGTGAGGACGAACAGAAACGCATGCATTGTATAATCGATCTTGGAAAAAAGACAGGACCGGAGCAGAGCGCGCATAAAAGTGACCTGTTTTTTCGCATGACCGAAAGGTTTCGGCCCGCCAAACCTCTCGTGAGCGCGCGATTCTCACAATGAGAAGCCCCATTGAAAGCTGAGATCGCGCTGAAGACAGAGAGACTGTTCCCAGACCTGTAAGTGCTTGGGAAGGGTGGGGGCAATGACATCAAAGTTGGGCCAACTTTTCTGATGACAAGAGAGAGTTTGGGAGAATGACTGCCCTGATAGTTCTGCTTTACATACAGACATAATTTAAACGGTTTTAGAAGCTTTAGAGTATTTTCTATTCAATAATATTTTTTATTTGCATATATTAGCAACTTTTGACCCCAAAAAATTATGTTTACTATGGGCACGCAATTACTCCAGCGGGGGCAGTAGACAGCCCTATCCCCAACAGGTTTTAACTGTGTTTCTTGTCTGTATATGTTTGTACCTCCACCTGGCCTGTTCTTAGTGGTCACTATATGTTTTCCTAACTGTCCTTTCCTGACTGTCCTTTCCTAACTGTCCTTTCATAACTGTCCTTTCATAACTGTCCTTTCCTAACGGTCCTTTCCTAACTGTCCTTTAGTAACTGTCCTTTCCTAACTGTCCTTTCCTAACTGTCCTTTCCTAACTGTCCTTTCCTAACTGTCCTTTCCTAACTGTCCTTTCCTAACTGTCCTTTCCTAACTGTCCTTTCCTAACTGTCCTTTAGTAACTGTCCTTTAGTAACTGTCCTTTCCTAACTGTCCTTTCCTAACTGTCCTTTCCTAACTATCCTTTAGTAACTGTCCTTTCCTAACTGTCCTTTCCTGACTGTCCTTTCCTGACTGTCCTTTCCTAACTGTCCTTTAGTAACTGTCCTTTCCTAACTGTCCTTTCCTAACTGTCCTTTCCTAACTGTCCTTTAGTAACTGTCCTTTAGTAACTGTCCTTTAGTAACTGTCCTTTCCTAACTGTCCTTTCCTAACTGTCCTTTCCTAACTGTCCTTTCCTAACTTGCCTTTCCTAACTGTCCTTTCCTAACTGTCCTTTCCTAACTGTCCCTTAGTAACTGTCCTTTAGTAACTGTCCTTTAGTAACTGTCCTTTAGTAACTGTCCTTTAGTAACTGTCCTCTAGTAGCTGTCCTCTAGTAACTGTCCTTTAGTAACTGTCCTCTAGTAACAGTCCTCTAGTAACTGTCCTTTAGTAACTGTCCTTTAGTAACTGTTTAGTAACTGTCCTTTAGTAACTGTCCTTTAGTAACTGTCCTCTAGTAACAGTCGTCTAGTAACAGTCCTTTAGTAACTGTCCTTTAGTAACTGTCCTTTAGTAACTGTTTAGTAACTGTCCTTTAGTAACTGTTTAGTAACTGTCCTTTAGTAACTGTCCTTTAGTAAACAGTCCGTTCCTAACTGTCCTTTAGTAACAGTCCTTTAGTAACTGTCCTTTAGTAACTGTCCTTTAGTAACTGTCCTTTAGTAACTGTCCTCTAGTAACAGTCCTCTAGTAACTGTCCTTTAGTAACTGTCCTTTAGTAACTGTCCTCTAGTAACAGTCCGTTCCTAACTGTCCTTTAGTAACTGTTTAGTAACTGTCCTTTAGTAACTGTCCTTTAGTAACTGTCCTTTAGTAACTGTCCTCTAGTAACTGTCCTCTAGTAACTGTCCTTTAGTAACTGTCCTTTAGTAACTGTCCTTTAGTAACTGTCCTTTAGTAACTCTCCTTTAGTAACTGTTTAGTAAACGTCCTTTAGTAACTGTCCTTTAGTAACTGTCCTTTAGTAACTCTCCTTTAGTAATTGTCCTTTAGTAACTGTCCTCTAGTAACTGTCCTCTAGTAACAGTCCTTTAGTAACTGTCCTTTAGTAACTGTCCTCTAGTAACTGTCCTCTAGTAACAGTCCTTTAGTAACTGTCCTCTAGTAACAGTCCGTTCCTAACTGTCCTTTAGTAACTGTCCTTTAGTAACTGTTTAGTAACTGTCCTTTAGTAACAGTCCTTTAGTAACTGTCCTCTAGTAACTGTCCTTTAGTAACAGTCCTCTAGTAACTGTCCTCTAGTAACTGTCCTCTAGTAACAGTCCGTTCCTAACAGTCCTCTAGTAACTGTCCTCTAGTAACAGTCCTTTAGTAACTGTCCTCTAGTAACAGTCCATTCCTAACTGTCCTTTAGTAACTGTCCTTTAGTAACTGTCCTCTAGTAACAGTCCATTCCTAACTGTCCTTTAGTAACTGTCCTTTAGTAACTGTCCTCTAGTAACAGTCCGTTCCTAACTGTCCTTTAGTAACTGTCCTTTAGTAACTGTTTAGTAACTGTCCTCTAGTAACAGTCCGTTCCTAACTGTCCTCTAGTAACTGTCCTCTAGTAACAGTCCTTTAGTAACTGTCCTCTAGTAACAGTCCGTTCCTAACTGTCCTTTAGTAGCAGTCCTTTAGTAACTGTCCTCTAGTAACTGTCCTCTAGTAACTGTCCTTTAGTAACTGTCCTTTAGTAACTGTCCTTTAGTAACTGTCCTTTAGTAACTGTTTAGTAACTGTCCTTTAGTAACTGTCATTTAGTAACTGTCCTTTAGTAAATCTCCTTTAGTAACTCTCCTTTAGTAACTGTCCTTTAGTAACTGTTTAGTAACTGTCCTTTAGTAACTGTCCTTTAGTAACTGTCCTTTAGTAACTCTCCTTTAGTAATTGTCCTTTAGTAACTGTCCTCTAGTAACTGTCCTTTAGTAACTGTCCTCTAGTAACAGTCCTTTAGTAACTGTCCTCTAGTAACAGTCCGTTCCTAACTGTCCTTTAGTAACTGTCCTCTAGTAACTCTCCTTTAGTAATTGTCCTTTAGTAACAGTCCTTTAGTAACTGTCCTCTAGTAACTGTCCTCTAGTAACAGTCCGTTCCTAACTGTCCTTTAGTAACTGTCCTTTAGTAACTGTCCTCTAGTAACAGTCTGTTCCAAACTGTCCTCTAGTAACAGTCCTTTAGTAACTGTCCTTTAGTAACTGTCCGTTCCTAACTGTCCTTTAGTAACTGTCCTTTAGTAACTGTCCTCTAGTAACAGTCTGTTCCAAACTGTCCTCTAGTAACTGTCCTCTAGTAACAGTCCTTTAGTAACTGTCCTCTAGTAACAGTCTGTTCCTAACTGTCCTTTAGTAACTGTCCTTTAGTAACTGTCCTCTAGTAACAGTCTGTTCCAAACTGTCCTCTAGTAACAGTCCTTTAGTAACTGTCCTCTAGTAACTGTCCTCTAGTAACAGTCCGTTCCTAACTGTCCTCTAGTAACTGTCCTCTAGTAACAGTCCTTTAGTAACTGTCCTCTAGTAACAGTCCGTTCCTAACTGTCCTTTAGTAACTGTCCTTTAGTAACTGTCCTCTAGTAACAGTCCGTTCCAAACTGTCCTCTAGTAACAGTCCTTTAGTAACTGTCCTTTAGTAACTGTCCTCTAGTAACAGTCCATTCCTAACTGTCCTTTAGTAACTGTCCTTTAGTAACTGTCCTCTAGTAACAGTCCGTTCCTAACTGTCCTTTAGTAACTGTCCTTTAGTAACTGTCCTTGCCCAACTTTTTCTCTGAGTGGTTTAACTTTGTATCTCCAGCTGGCCTATACATGAACCCAGCACAGCTGGGCTACTACGGATCATACCATTCCCTGGCCACTGAGGGGGGAGCGATGGGAGGAGCCATGGTGACATCACACTCCATGATGGCCCTGAGTGGTCAGCAGCAGAACGGCATGATGGGAGGGCAACAGCAAAGTGTTTTGGGAGCTCAGCAGAATGGAATGGTGGCAGCACAACAGAACGGCATGATGGGAGCTCAGCAGAACGGCATGATGGGAGCACAACAGAACGGCATGATGGGAGCTCAGCAGAATGGAATGGTGGCAGCACAACAGAACGGCATGATGGGAGCACAACAGAACGGCATGATGGGAGCTCAGCAGAATGGAATGGTGGCAGCACAACAGAACGGCATGATGGGAGCTCAGCAGAACGGCATGATGGGAGCTCAGCAGAATGGAATGGTGGCAGCACAACATAATGGCTTTATGGCTCAACAGGGAGTCATAGGGCAAGCAGTCAACACATCCCCGTTCATGGCAGGAGTGCCACACAGCATGATAAATCAGCAAAGCATTATGGGAGCTCAGCAGAGTGTTATGATGGGAGCTCAGCAGAGTGGCATGATGGGAGCTCAGCAGAGAGGCATGATGGGCGCTCAGCAGAAAGGCATGATGGGAGCTCAGCAGAACGGCATGATGGGAGCTCAGCAGAAAGGCATGATGGGAGCTCAGCAGAACGGCATGATGGGAGCTCAGCAGAACGGCATGATGGGAGCTCAGCAGAGAGGCATGATGGGCGCTCAGCAGAACGGCATGATGAGAGCTCAGCAGAACGGCATGATGGGAGCTCAGCAGAACGGCATGATGGGAGCTCAGCAGAACGGCATGATGGGAGCTCAGCAGAACGGCATAATGGGATCTCAGCAGAGAGGCATGATGGGAGTGCAACATAACTGCATCATGGGAGCACAGCAACAAAGCATCATTGGATGTCAACAGAAAGGCATGACGGGCGGAGTGGCGTCCGTGCCTCAGCAGGTACTGCAGGATCAGTGCGCCATCACTCAGGTGAGAGACACACACCTGGAATGTGTGTGTGTGTTTGTATTACTATACTTGTGAGGACCGTGTGTGAGAGGAAATTACTGTGTTTGACTGTGTTTCTATGAGCCAATATGTGTGTAACTGTATATTTACATAACATTTGACTATAGTGTTAAAATCTGTGTTTGTCTGTGTGTTCGCGTGTGTGTGTGTTTGTATTACTATACTTGTGAGGACTGTGTGTGTGTGTGTGTTTGTCTGTGTGTGTTTGTCTCTGTGTTCATGTGTGTGTGTGTGTGTGTGTTCGCGTGTGTGTGTGTGTGTTCGCGTGTGTGTGTGTTCGCGCGCGCGTGTGTGTGTGTGTTCGTGTGTGTGTGTGTGTGCGCACATGCGGTTCCCCCCCCACACCAGATGACCCAGCACATGGCGGGGGTGAACTTCTATGGCACCAACGCCATGACGGGATACGGCAGTCAGCACATCGGCGGACCAAAGACTCAAAGCTCCAACCACATGACGACGTCTCACGTCTGGAAGTGATGTCATCGCCCGAAGAGGAAGTTGATGTCACTGAGCAGCAGTGGTGCTTGGAAGGTTTCGGGGACTTTTCAAATGAACTTTCCATCAGACATTTTAGATAACATGGGAGGAGGATGAGGAAGAGAAGGAGGGTGGGTAGTTTACTTAGGCGCGCTTTCAATCTCTCCTCTCCCCTCCT
>NC_068440.1:41912460-41952460 GCF_023373465.1 Oncorhynchus keta | reverse complement strand
GTCTATAGGGTAGTAGTGCACTACTTTAGACCAGGGTCTATAGGGTAGTAGTGCACTACTTTAGACCAGGGTCTCTAGGGTAGTAGTGCACTACTTTAGACCAGGGTCTATAGGGTAGTAATGCACTACTTTAGACCACTATAGGGTAGTAGTGCACTACTTTAGACCAGGGTCTATAGGGTAGTAGTGCACTACTTTAGACCAGGGTCTATAGGGTAGTAGTGCACTACTTTAGACCAGCGTCTATAGGGTAGTAGTGCACTACTTTAGACCAGGGTCTATAGGGTAGTAGTGCACTACTTTAGACCAAGGTCTATAGGGTAGTAGGGCACTACTTTAGACCAGGGTCTATAGGGTAGTAGGGCACTACTTTAGACCAGGGTCTATAGGGTAGCAGTGCACTACTTTAGACCAGGGTCTATAGGGTATTAGGGCACTACTTTAGACCAGGGTCTATAGGGTAGTAGGGCACTACTTTAGACCAGTGTCTATAGGGTAGTAGGGCACTACTTTAGACCAGGTTCTATAGGGTAGTAGTGCACTACTTTAGATCAGGGTCTATAGGGTAGTAGGGCACTACTTTAGACCAGGGTCTATAGGGTAGTAGGGCACTACTTTAGACCAGGGCCTATAGGGTAGTAGTGCACTACTTTAAACCAGGGCCTATAGGGTAGTAGGGCACTACTTTAGACCAGGGCCTATAGGGTAGTAGGGCACTACTTTAGACCAGGGTCTATAGGGTAGTAGTGCACTACTTTAGATCAGGGTCTATAGGGTAGTAGGGCACTACTTTAGACCAGGGTCTATAGGGTGGTAGTGCACTACTTTAGACCAGGGTCTATAGGGTAGTAGGGCACTACTTTAGACCAGGGTCTATAGGGTAGTAGTGCACTACTTTAGACCAGGGTCTATAGGGTAGTAGTGCACTACTTTAGACCAGGGTCTATAGGGTAGTAGTGCACTACTTTAGACCAGGGTCTCTAGGGTAGTAGTGCACTACTTTAGACCAGGGTCTATAGGGTAGTAATGCACTACTTTAGACCACTATAGGGTAGTAGTGCACTACTTTAGACCAGGGTCTATAGGGTAGTAGTGCACTACTTTAGACCAGGGTCTATAGGGTAGTAGTGCACTACTTTAGACCAGGGTCTATAGGGTAGTAGTGCACTACTTTAGACCAGGGTCTATAGGGTAGTAATGCACTACTTTAGACCACTATAGGGTAGTAGTGCACTACTTTAGACCAGGGTCTATAGGGTAGTAGTGCACTACTTTAAACCAGGGCCTATAGGGTAGTAGGGCACTACTTTAGACCAGGGCCTATAGGGTAGTAGTGCACTACTTTAAACCAGGGCCTATAGGGTAGTTGGGCACTACTTTAGACCAGGTTCTATAGGGTAGTAGTGCACTACTTTAGACCAGGGTCTATAGGGTATTAGTGCAATACTTTAGACCAGGGTCTATAGGGTAGTAGGGCACTACTTTAGACCAGGGTCTATAGGGTAGTAGTGCACTACTTTAGACCAGGGTCTATAGGGTAGTAGGGCACTACTTTAGACCAGGGTCTATAGGGTAGTAGGGCACTACTTTAGACCAGGGCCCATAGGGCACTACTTTAGACCAAGTTCTATAGGGTAGTAGGGCACTACTTTAGACCAGCGTCTATGGGGTAGTAGGGCACTACTTTAGACCAGTGTCTATAGGGTAGTAGGGCACTACTTTAGACCAAGTTCTATAGGGTAGTAGGGCACTACTTTAGACCAGTGTCTATAGGGTAGTAGGGCACTACTTTAGACCAGGGTCTATAGGGTAGTAGTGCACTACTTTAGACCAGCGTCTATAGGGTAGTAGGGCACTACTTTAGACCAGGGTCTATAGGGTAGTAGGGCACTACTTTAGACCAGGGTCTATAGGGTAGTAGGGCACTACTTTAGACCAGGGTCTATATGGTAGTAGTGCACTACTTTAGACCAAGGTCTATAGGGTAGTAGGGCACTACTTTAGACCAGGGTCTATAGGGTAGTAGGGCACTACTTTAGACCAGGGTCTATAGGGTAGCAGTGCACTACTTTAGACCAGGGTCTATAGGGTAGTAGGGCACTACTTTAGACCAGGGTCTATAGGGTAGTAGGGCACTACTTTAGACCAGTGTCTATAGGGTAGTAGGGCACTACTTTAGACCAGGTTCTATAGGGTAGTAGTGCACTACTTTAGATCAGGGTCTATAGGGTAGTAGGGCACTACTTTAGACCAGGGTCTATAGGGTAGTAGGGCACTACTTTAGACCAGGGCCTATAGGATAGTAGTGCACTACTTTAAACCAGGGCCTATAGGGTAGTAGGGCACTACTTTAGACCAGGGCCTATAGGGTAGTAGGGCACTACTTTAGACCAGGGTCTATAGGGTAGTAGTGCACTACTTTAGATCAGGGTCTATAGGGTAGTAGGGCACTACTTTAGACCAGGGTCTATAGGGTGGTAGTGCACTACTTTAGACCAGGGTCTATAGGGTAGTAGGGCACTACTTTAGACCAGGGTCTATAGGGTAGTAGTGCACTACTTTAGACCAGGGTCTATAGGGTAGTAGTGCACTACTTTAGACCAGGGTCTATAGGGTAGTAGTGCACTACTTTAGACCAGGGTCTATAGGGTAGTAGTGCACTACTTTAGACCAGGGTCTATAGGGTAGTAATGCACTACTTTAGACCACTATAGGGTAGTAGTGCACTACTTTAGACCAGGGTCTATAGGGTAGTAGTGCACTACTTTAGACCAGGGTCTATAGGGTAGTAGTGCACTACTTTAGACCAGCGTCTATAGGGTAGTAGTGCACTACTTTAGACCAGGGTCTATAGGTAGTAATGCACTACTTTAGACCACTATAGGGTAGTAGTGCACTACTTTAGACCAGGGTCTATAGGGTAGTAGTGCACTACTTTAAACCAGGGCCTATAGGGTAGTAGGGCACTACTTTAGACCAGGGCCTATAGGGTAGTAGTGCACTACTTTAAACCAGGGCCTATAGGGTAGTAGGGCACTACTTTAGACCAGGTTCTATAGGGTAGTAGTGCACTACTTTAGACCAGGGTCTATAGGGTAGTAGTGCACTACTTTAGACCAGGGTCTATAGGGTATTAGTGCACTACTTTAGACCAGGGTCTATAGGGTATTAGTGCACTACTTTAGATCAGGGTCTATAGGGTAGTAGGGCACTACTTTAGACCAGGGTCTATAGGGTAGTAGGGCACTACTTTAGACCAGGGCCCATAGGGCACTACTTTAGACCAAGTTCTATAGGGTAGTAGGGCACTACTTTAGACCAGCGTCTATGGGGTAGTAGGGCACTACTTTAGACCAGTGTCTATAGGGTAGTAGGGCACTACTTTAGACCAAGTTCTATAGGGTAGTAGGGCACTACTTTAGACCAGTGTCTATAGGGTAGTAGGGCACTACTTTAGACCAGGGTCTATAGGGTAGTAGTGCACTACTTTAGACCAGCGTCTATAGGGTAGTAGAGCACTACTTTAGACCAGGGTCTATAGGGTAGTAGGGCACTACTTTAGACCAGGGTCTATAGGGTAGTAGGGCACTACTTTAGACCAGGGTCTATAGGGTAGTAGGGCACTACTTTAGACCAGGGTCTATAGGGTAGTAGTGCACTACTTTAGACCAGGGTCTATAGGGTAGTAGGGCACTACTTTAGACCAGGGTCTATAGGGTAGTAGGGCACTACTTTAGACCAGGGTCTATAGGGTAGTAGGGCACTACTTTAGACCAGGGTCTATAGGGTAGTAGGGCACTACTTTAGACCAGGGTCTATAGGGTAGTAGTGCACTACTTTAGACCAGGGTCTATAGGGTAGTAGTGCACTACTTTAGACCAGCGTCTATAGGGTAGTAGGGCACTACTTTAGACCAGCGTCTATAGGGTAGTAGGGCACTACTTTAGACCAGGGCCCATAGGGCACTACTTTAGACCAGGGTCTATATGGTAGTAGGGCACTACTTTAGACCAAGGTCTTTTGGGTAGTAGTGCACTACTTTATACCAGGGTCTATAGGGTAGTAGGGCACTACTTTAGACCAAGGTCTTTTGGGTAGTAGTGCACTACTTTATACCAGGGTCTATAGGGTAGTAGTGCACTACTTTAGACCAGGGTCTATAGGGTAGTAGTGCACTACTTTAGACCAGGGTCTATAGGGTAGTAGTGCACTACTTTAGACCAGGGTCTTTTGGGTAGTAGTGCACTACTTTATACCAGGGTCTATAGGGTAGTAGTGCACTACATTAGACCAGGGTCTATAGGGTAGTAGGGCACTACTTTAGACCAGTGTCTATAGGGCAGTAGTGCACTACTTTAGACCAGGGTCTATAGGGTAGTAGTGCAATACTTTAGACCAGGGTCTATAGGGTAGTAGGGCACTACTTTAGACCAGTGTCTATAGGGTAGTAGTGCACTACTTTAGACCAGGACCCATAGGGCATTACTTTAGACCAGCGTCTATAGGGTAGTAGGGCACTACTTTAGACCAGTGTCTATAGGGCAGTAGTGCACTACTTTAGACCAGGGTCTATAGGGTAGTAGTGCACTACTTTAGACCAGGGTCTATAGGGTAGTAGGGCACTACTTTAGACCAGTGTCTATAGGGCAGTAGTGCACTACTTTAGACCAGGGTCTATAGGGTAGTAGTGCACTACTTTAGACCAGGGTCTATAGGGTAGTAGGGCACTACTTTAGACCAGTGTCTATAGGGTAGTAGTGCACTACTTTAGACCAGGGCCCATAGGGCATTACTTTAGACCAGCGTCTATAGGGTAGAAGGGCACTACTTTAGACCAGGGTCTATAGGGTAGTAGGGCACTACTTTAGACCAGGGTCTATAGGGTAGTAGGGCACTACTTTAGACCAGGGTCTATAGGGTAGTAGGGCACTACTTTAGACCAGGGTCTATAGGGTAGTAGGGCACTACTTTAGACCAGGGTCTATAGGGTAGTAGTGCACTACTTTAGACCAGTGTCTATAGGGTAGTAGGGCACTACTTTAGACCAGGGTCTATAGGGTAGTAGGGCACTACTTTAGACCAGGGTCTATAGGGTAGTAGGGCACTACTTTAGACCAGGGTCTATAGGGTAGTAGGGCACTACTTTAGACCAGGGTCTATAGGGTAGTAGTGCACTACTTTAGACCAGGGTCTATAGGGTAGTAGTGCACTACTTTAGACCAGGGTCTATAGGGTAGTAGGGCACTACTTTAGACCAGCGTCTATAGGGTAGTAGGGCACTACTTTAGACCAGGGCCCATAGGGCACTACTTTAGACCAGGGTCTATATGGTAGTAGTGCACTACTTTAGACCAGCGTCTATAGGGTAGTAGGGCACTACTTTAGACCAGGGTCTATAGGGTAGTAGGGCACTACTTTAGACCAGGGTCTATAGGTAGTAGGGCACTACTTTAGACCAGGGTCTATAGGGTAGTAGGGCACTACTTTAGACCAGGGTCTATAGGGTAGTAGTGCACTACTTTAGACCAGCGTCTATAGGGTAGTAGGGCACTACTTTAGACCAGGGTCTATAGGGTAGTAGGGCACTACTTTAGACCAGGGTCTATAGGGTAGTAGGGCACTACTTTAGACCAGGGTCTATAGGGTAGTAGGGCACTACTTTAGACCAGGGTCTATAGGGTAGTAGTGCACTACTTTAGACCAGGGTCTATAGGGTAGTAGTGCACTACTTTAGACCAGCGTCTATAGGGTAGTAGGGCACTACTTTAGACCAGCGTCTATAGGGTAGTAGGGCACTACTTTAGACCAGGGCCCATAGGGCACTACTTTAGACCAGGGTCTATATGGTAGTAGGGCACTACTTTAGACCAAGGTCTTTTGGGTAGTAGTGCACTACTTTATACCAGGGTCTATAGGGTAGTAGGGCACTACTTTAGACCAAGGTCTTTTGGGTAGTAGTGCACTACTTTATACCAGGGTCTATAGGGTAGTAGTGCACTACTTTAGACCAGGGTCTATAGGGTAGTAGTGCACTACTTTAGACCAGGGTCTATAGGGTAGTAGTGCACTACTTTAGACCAGGGTCTTTTGGGTAGTAGTGCACTACTTTATACCAGGGTCTATAGGGTAGTAGTGCACTACATTAGACCAGGGTCTATAGGGTAGTAGGGCACTACTTTAGACCAGTGTCTATAGGGCAGTAGTGCACTACTTTAGACCAGGGTCTATAGGGTAGTAGTGCAATACTTTAGACCAGGGTCTATAGGGTAGTAGGGCACTACTTTAGACCAGTGTCTATAGGGTAGTAGTGCACTACTTTAGACCAGGACCCATAGGGCATTACTTTAGACCAGCGTCTATAGGGTAGTAGGGCACTACTTTAGACCAGTGTCTATAGGGCAGTAGTGCACTACTTTAGACCAGGGTCTATAGGGTAGTAGTGCACTACTTTAGACCAGGGTCTATAGGGTAGTAGGGCACTACTTTAGACCAGTGTCTATAGGGCAGTAGTGCACTACTTTAGACCAGGGTCTATAGGGTAGTAGTGCACTACTTTAGACCAGGGTCTATAGGGTAGTAGGGCACTACTTTAGACCAGTGTCTATAGGGTAGTAGTGCACTACTTTAGACCAGGGCCCATAGGGCATTACTTTAGACCAGCGTCTATAGGGTAGAAGGGCACTACTTTAGACCAGGGTCTATAGGGTAGTAGGGCACTACTTTAGACCAGGGTCTATAGGGTAGTAGGGCACTACTTTAGACCAGGTTCTATAGGGTAGTAGGGCACTACTTTAGACCAGGGTCTATAGGGTAGTAGGGCACTACTTTAGACCAGGGTCTATAGGGTAGTAGTGCACTACTTTAGACCAGGGTCTATAGGGTAGTAGGGCACTACTTTAGACCAGGGTCTATAGGGTAGTAGGGCACTACTTTAGACCAGGGTCTATAGGGTAGTAGTGCACTACTTTAGACCAGGGTCTATAGGGTAGTAGGGCACTACTTTAGACCAGTGTCTATAGGGTAGTAGTGCACTACTTTAGACCAGGGTCTATAGGGGTAGTGCACTACTTTAGACCAGCGTCTATAGGGTAGTAGGGCACTACTTTAGACCAGTGTCTATAGGGTAGTAGGGCACTACTTTAGACCAGGGCCCATAGGGCACTACTTTAGACCAGGGTCTATATGGTAGTAGGGCACTACTTTAGACCAAGGTCTTTTGGGTAGTAGTGCACTACTTTAGACCAGGGTCTATAGGGTAGTAGGGCACTACTTTAGACCAGCGTCTATAGGGTAGTAGGGCACTACTTTAGACCAGCGTCTATAGGGTAGTAGGGCACTACTTTAGACCAGGGCCCATAGGGCACTACTTTAGACCAGGGTCTATATGGTAGTAGGGCACTACTTTAGACCAAGGTCTTTTGGGTAGTAGTGCACTACTTTATACCAGGGTCTATAGGGTAGTAGGGCACTACTTTAGACCAAGGTCTTTTGGGTAGTAGTGCACTACTTTATACCAGGGTCTATAGGGTAGTAGTGCACTACTTTAGACCAGGGTCTATAGGGTAGTAGGGCACTACTTTAGACCAGTGTCTATAGGGCAGTAGTGCACTACTTTAGACCAGGGTCTATATGGTAGTAGGGCACTACTTTAGACCAAGGTCTTTTGGGTAGTAGTGCACTACTTTATACCAGGGTCTATAGGGTAGTAGTGCACTACTTTAGACCAGGGTCTATAGGGTAGTAGGGCACTACTTTAGACCAGTGTCTATAGGGCAGTAGTGCACTACTTTAGACCAGGGTCTATAGGGTAGTAGTGCAATACTTTAGACCAGGGTCTATAGGGTAGTAGGGCACTACTTTAGACCAGTGTCTATAGGGTAGTAGTGCACTACTTTAGACCAGGGCCCATAGGGCATTACTTTAGACCAGCGTCTATAGGGTAGTAGGGCACTACTTTAGACCAGGGTCTATAGGGTAGTAGTGCACTACTTTAGACCAGGGTCTATAGGGTAGTAGGGCACTACTTTAGACCAGGGTCTATAGGGTAGTAGGGCACTACTTTAGACCAGTGTCTATAGGGTAGTAGGGCACTACTTTTGACCAGTGTCTATAGGGTAGTAGTGCACTACTTTAGACCAGGGTCTATAGGGTAGTAGGGCACTACTTTAGACCAGCATCTATAGGGTAGTAGGGCACTACTTTAGACCAGGGCCCATAGGGCAGTACTTTAGACCAGCGTCTATAGGGTAGTAGGGCACTACTTTAGACCAGGGTCTATAGGGTAGTAGGGCACTACTTTAGACCAGGGTCTATAGGGTAGTAGTGCACTACTTTAGACCAGGGTCTATAGGGTAGTAGGGCACTACTTTAGACCAGGGTCTATAGGGTAGTAGGGCACTACTTTAGACCAGGGTCTATAGGGTAGTAGTGCACTACTTTAGACCAGCGTCTATAGGGTAGTAGGGCACTACTTTAGACCAGGGTCTATAGGGTAGTAGGGCACTACTTTAGACCAGGGTCTATAGGGTAGTAGGGCACTACTTTAGACCAGTGTCTATAGGGTAGTAGGGCACTACTTTAGACCAGGGTCTATAGGGTAGTAGTGCACTACTTTAGACCAGGGTCTATAGGGTAGTAGTGCACTACTTTAGACCAGGGTCTATAGGGTAGTAGGGCACTACTTTAGACCAGTGTCTATAGGGTAGTAGGGCACTACTTTAGACCAGGGCCCATAGGGCACTACTTTAGACCAGGGTCTATATGGTAGTAGGGCACTACTTTAGACCAAGGTCTTTTGGGTAGTAGTGCACTACTTTAGACCAGGGTCTATAGGGTAGTAGGGCACTACTTTAGACCAGTGTCTATAGGGCAGTAGTGCACTACTTTAGACCAGGGTCTATATGGTAGTAGGGCACTACTTTAGACCAAGGTCTTTTGGGTAGTAGTGCACTACTTTAGACCAGGGTCTATAGGGTAGTAGTGCAATACTTTAGACCAGCGTCTATAGGGTAGTAGGGCACTACTTTAGACCAGGGTCTATAGGGTAGTAGTGCACTACTTTAGACCAGTGTCTATAGGGCAGTAGTGCACTACTTTAGACCAGGGTCTATAGGGTAGTAGTGCACTACTTTAGACCAGGGTCTATAGGGTAGTAGGGCACTACTTTAGACCAGTGTCTATAGGGTAGTAGTGCACTACTTTAGACCAGGGCCCATAGGGCATTACTTTAGACCAGCGTCTATAGGGTAGTAGGGCACTACTTTAGACCAGGGCCCATAGGGCACTACTTTAGACCAGCGTCTATAGGGTAGTAGGGCACTACTTTAGACCAGGGCCCATAGGGCACTACTTTAGACCAGCGTCTATAGGGTAGTAGGGCACTACTTTAGACCAGGGTCTATAGGGTAGTAGGGCACTACTTTAGACCAGGGTCTATAGGGTAGTAGTGCACTACTTTAGACCAGGGTCTATAGGGAGCGTAGTAGTGCACTACTTTAGACCAGGGTCTATAGGGAGCGTAGTAGTGCACTACTTTAGACCAGGGTCTATAGGGTAGTAGTGCACTACTTTAGACCAGGGTCTATAGGGTAGTAGGGCACTACTTTAGACCAGGGTCTATAGGGTAGTAGGGCACTACTTTAGACCAGGGTCTATAGGGTAGTAGGGCACTACTTTAGACCAGGGTCTATAGGGTAGTAGGGCACTACTTTAGACCAGGGTCTATAGGGTAGTAGGGCACTACTTTAGACCAGGGTCTATAGGGTAGTAGGGCACTACTTTAGACCAGGGTCTATAGGGTAGTAGGGCACTACTTTAGACCAGGGTCTATAGGGTAGTAGGGCACTACTTTATACCAGGGTCTATAGGGTAGTAGTGCACTACTTTAGACCAGGGTCTATAGGGTAGTAGTGCACTACTTTAGACCAGGGTCTATAGGGTAGTAGGGCACTACTTTATACCAGGGTCTATAGGATAGTTGTGCACTACTTTAGACCAGGGTCTATAGGGTAGTAGTGCACTACTTTAGACCAGGGTCTATAGGGTAGTAGTGCACTACTTTAGACCAGTGTCTATAGGGTAGTAAGGCACTACTTTAGACCAGTGTCTATAGGGTAGTAGGGCACTACTTTCGACCAGTGTCTATAGGGTAGTAGGGCACTACTTTAGACCAGGGCCCATAGGGCACTACTTTAGACCAGGGTCTATAGCGTAGTAGTGTACTACTTTAGACCAGGGTCTATAGGGTAGTAGTGCACTACTTTAGACCAGGGTCTATAGGGTAGTAGTGCACTACTTTAGACCAGGGTCTATAGGGTAGTAGGGCACTACTTTAGACCAGGGTCTATAGGGTAGTAGTGCACTACTTTAGACCAGGGTCTATAGGGTAGTAGGGCACTACTTTAGACCAGCGTCTATAGGGTAGTAGGGCACTACTTTAGACCAGTGTCTATAGGGTAGTCGGGCACTACTTTAGACCAGTGATATATAGGGTAGTAGGGCACTACTTTAGACCAGGGCCCATAGGGCACTACTTTAGACCAGCGTCTATAGGGTAGTAGGGCACTACTTTAGACCAGGGTCTATAGGGTAGTAGTGCACTACTTTAGACCAGGGTCTATAGGGTAGTCGTGCACTACTTTAGACCAGGGTCTATAGGGTAGTAGTGCACTTCTTTAGACCAGCGTCTATAGGGTAGTAGTGCACTACTTTAGACCAGGGTCTATAGGGTAGTCGTGCACTACTTTAGACCAGGGTCTATAGGGTAGTAGTGCACTACTTTAGACCAGCGTCTATAGGGTAGTAGTGCACTACTTTAGACCAGGGTCTATAGGGTAGTAGGACACTACTTTAGACCAGCGTCTATAGGGTAGTAGTGCACTACTTTAGACCAGCGTCTATAGGGTAGTAGGGCACTACTTTAGACCAGTGATATATAGGGTAGTAGGGCACTACTTTAGACCAGCGTCTATAGGGTATTAGTGCACTACTTTAGACCAGGGTCTATATGGTAGTAGTGCACTACTTTAGACCAGCGTCTATAGGGTAGTAGGGCACTACTTTAGACCAGCGTCTATAGGGTAGTAGGGCACATTTATACAATATTAGTTACTTTCAAACATGTAGAGGACATTTAAAGCAGTGCGATATATACACCACCAGTCAAAATGTTTACAACACCACCTCATTCAAGGGTTTTTTCTTTATTTTTTATTATTTTCTACATTGTAGAATAGTAGTGGAGACATCAACACTAGTGCACTAATACCCTATAGACGCTGGTCTAAAGTAGTGCCCTACTACCCTATAACACATATGGAATCATGTAGTAACCAAAAAAAAGTGTTAAACAAATCCATTTGAGATTTTTCAAATAGCCACCCTTTGCCTTGATGACAGCTTTGCACACTCTTGGTATTCTCTCAACCAGGAATGCTGGAATGCTTTTCCAACAGTCTTGAAGGAGTTCCCACATATGCTGAGCACTTGTTGGCTGCTTTTCCTTCACTCTGCGGTCCAACTCATCCCAAACCATCACAGTGTGGTTGAGGTCAGGGGATTGTGGAGGCCAGGTCATCTGATGCAGCACTCCACCACTCTCCTTCTTGGTCAAATATCCCTTACACAGCCTGGAGGTGTGTTGGGTCATTGTCCTGTTGAAAAACTAATGATAGTCCCAATAAGTGAAAACCAGATGGGACGGTGTAATCGCTGCAGAATGCTGTGGTAGACATGCTGGTTAAGTGCGCCTTGAATTCTGAATAAATCACAGATAGTGTCACCAGCAAAGCACCCCCACACCATCACACCTCCTCCTCCATGCTTCACGGTGGAAACCACAGATGCGGAGATCATCCGTTCACCCACACCGCATTTTACAAAGACACGGCGGTTGGAACCAGAAATCTCTCATTTGGACTCATCAGAACAAAGTAAAAATGTGCACAAGTCTAATGTCCATTGATCGTGTTTCTTGGCCCAACCAAGTCTCTTCTTCTTATTGGTGTCCTTTGAACAGTTGATGTTGAGATGTGTCTGTTACTTGAACTCTGTGAAGCATTTATTTGGGCTGCAATCTGAGGTGCAGTTAACTTTAATGAACATATCCTCTGCAGCAGAGGTAACTCTGGGTCTTCCATTCCTGTGGCTGTCCTCATGAGAGCCAGTTAACTCTAATGATCTTATCCTCTGCAGCTGAGGTAACTCTGGGTCTTCCTTTCCTGTGGCTGTCCTTATGAGATCTAGTTAACTCTAATGAACGTATCCTCTGCAGCAGAGGTAACTCTGGGTCCTCCATTCCTGTGGCTGTCCTCATGAGAGCCAGTTAACTCTAATGATCTTATCCTCTGCAGCTGAGGTAACTCCGAGTCTTCCATTCCTGTGGCGGGCCTCATAAGAGACAGTTTCATCATAGCGCTCTACGGTTTTAAACTTTAAACGTTCTTGAAATGTCTTAAAGTGATGATGGACTGTCGTTTCTCTTTGCTTATTTGAGCTGTTCTTGCCATAATATGGACTTGGTATTTTACCAAATAGAGCTATCTTCTGTATACCACCCCTACCTTGTCACAACACAACTGATTGGCTCAAATGCGTTAAGAAGTAAAGAAATTCCACAAGTTAACTTTTAACAAGGCGCACCTGTTAATTGAAATGCATTCCAGGTGACTACCTCATGAAGCTGGTTAAGAGAATGCCAAGAATGTGAAAAACTGTCATCAAAGAAAGAAAGACGAATCTCAAATATAAAATACATTTTAATTTGTTTGACACTTTTTTTGGTTACTACATGATTCCATGTGTGTTATTTCATAGTTTTGATGTCTTCACTATTATTCTACAATGTAGAAAATAGTTTTTAAAAATCAAGTAAAACCCTTGAATGAGTCGGTGTTGTAAAACTGTTGACCGTTACTGTATAGGATGGCTATTCATTTTTATGTTAAAGGATAAAATTAGCAGGTATGCTAATGTCTAGCTAATAACCCCTCTGGTTACATTGTTTTTTTTATATAGCTTAGCTAGCAATATCGTGATTCTTTGTAGTATGATCTATTGAGCATATCAACACTCACTGTGCTACGCCTAGGGTGGCAAAAATACGTAAACGTTCCTGAAATTCCCGGAATTTCCCCAAATCCTGTTTGGAAGGATCTCAGCAATTAGCAGCGGATAAGCAGGATATTTGGAAAATGTTGGAATTTGAGGAAAGTTTGTAACCCTAGCTACATCCTCAATATGACATGTAAGTAAAGGCTTGGAGAGAAGGAGAGAAGGAGAGAAGGGAGATAAGGAGAGAAGGAGGGAAGGAGGGAAGGAGGGAAGGAGATAAGGAGGGAAGGAGATAAGGAGGGAAGGAGATAAGGAGGGAAGGGAGATAAGGAGGGAAGGAGATAATGAGGGAAGGAGATAAGGAGGGAAGGAGATAAGGAGGGAAGGTAGGAGAAAAATAAAGTGAAAAATAAAGTGTTGAGTACAGGGAGCTCTTCCAGGAAGCAGGATCAACTGTCCTTAATATTAGGAAATGACATTTCTTTTGTTTTGTATATATATATATGTGTGTAGAGAGAGAGAGATTGACTTGACAACCAACAACACATATTCAAGTTTAGCTTTCAAAATGAAACAGAACAATTTACCAGAATTTTTTTTAACCTTCATTTAGTCAGTTGAGAACAAATTCTAATTTTCAATGACAGCCTGGGAACAGTGAGTTAACTGCCTGTTCAGGGGCAGAACGACAGATTTGTACCTTGTCAGCTCGGGGGTTTGAACTCGCAACCTTCCGCTTACTAGTCCAACGCTCTAACCACTAGGCTACGCTGCCGCCCCAAATTAAGAGAGATATCTGACTGTTTGTCAAAGTTAGCTGGCTGATTTAATCCTGCTTTCTGGAAAGGCCCCTAACTGTGAATCTAGGTCATTGTGAGGACAGAGAATATTTTTGTGTCTAAAACTACAACCTATTCCCTATTTAGTGCACCTACTGTATTTAGGGCCCATAGGGGATCGTTCAAAAGTAGTGCACTATAGTAGGGAATAGGGTGGCATTTAGGACGTGACCTATTTGACCACCGACAGTCGTGTGTATGATAGTTCTAGAATACACAGGTTTATACATTTGATTGATGTCTACTTGAGACTGTATGACATGAATGTCTTATCTATGAATGTCTACTATCTGACCAGTATGTCTGTATATTTATTGTCTCTTTGTGCACACGTCTAGGAATGTCTCAATGACCACACTATGAATGTATGTGTATCTCTGAATTAGGCAACGGGGTCAGTTCTGTCAATTCATGAAATGAAGAATTCTTATAGAAATCAAATTCAAGCATTGAACAATTCAAGGTTTGAATTAAAATTGAAATCGGACAAAATTCAACCGCTGAATTGAGAATTGAACTGCGCCCAAAACCTGCACTGACTCTGTCTTCGTTCTGTCCCCTCTCACTGCCTGACTATCATCTGTAGTTAGTTCAATCTAACACAACGTCTCTCAATGTCATTAAGTATGTTGTTCCTATCAGTGTATTCAGGCTATCTATGTATGAGTATACTAGCAGTGTTATTGTCAATTCATCTAAATGTTTGAATGTTCTCTGGCTGCCTGTCATTGTTATATTCTCTGACTGTGTCTGAATCTATTTCAGGTTCCGTAGGACTACTTAGAGCCCTGCACAGGCACGCATTTTAAGCCAGAGCTCTACCAATGCCCGGCAACATTCAGGCCCTACCCTGCCCAGGCCCAATTGCTTCTGCTAACTTTAAGGCCCAGCCCTGCGCGAAGCCCAAAATCAGAAATCACTTCCTCTGTTAGTAAATCCATTATCTGCTCTGTCTGTCACTCACCCCCTGCACACAGTTCGCTCTGCATGCGCTCTGCTCATGGCGCTCTGAGTCTGTGAGTAACCATAGCGACGGCTCCGCTTCGGGCTACTCGATGACAAGGTTGAAGCACTTCTAACGCCACGTTATGATCTTAGTCAGATATGACTATACTGCACAGCAGAGTACGTGCAAATGGCTCAGCTTCAACATTTTAATGACCATACCAGTAGCCTAGTTATTGATGAGAAGAAAAGAAAAAACGGCCCTAATCTGATGTTGGGGCCCGTCGGGCTTGGGACGGATAGCAGAGCTCCAGGACTCCTTCTGTTCTCAGTCCACCAATAGCAGAGCTCCAGGACTCCTTCTGTTCTCAGTCCACCAATAGCAGAGCTCCAGGACTCCTTCTGTTCTCAGTCCACCAATAGCAGAGCTCCAGGACTCCTTCTGTTCTCAGTCCACCAATAGCAGAGCTCCAGGACTCCTTCTGTTCTCAGTCCACCAATAGCAGAGCTCTAGGACTCCTTCTGTTCTCAGTCCAACAATAGCAGAGCTCCAGGACTCCTTCTGTTCTCAGTCCACCAATAGCAGAGCTCTAGAACTCCTTATGTTCTCAGTCCACCAATAGCAGAGCTCTAGGACTCCTTATGTTCTCAGTCCACCAATAGCAGAGCTCTAGGACTCCTTCTGTTCTCAGTCCACCAATAGCAGAGCTCTAGGACTCCTTCTGTTTTCAGTCCACCAATAGCAGAGCTCTAGGACTACTTATGTTCTCAGTCCACCAATAGCAGAGCTCTTCATATCAGCATCCCAAGTGGCATGCTATCCCCTTGCAAGTGCACTACTTTTGACCAGAGCCATCAGAAGTAGTGCACTAGGGGATAGAATGACATTTGGAACATTTGTTGACCAGCCTGTTGACCAGCCTGTTGACCAGCCTGTTGACCAGCCTGTTTACCAGTCTGTTGATCAGCCTGTTGACCAGCCTGTTGACCAGCCTGTTGACCAGCCTGTTGACAGCCTGTTGACCAGTCTGTTGATCAGCCTGTTGACCAGCCTGTTGACCAGCCTGTTGACCAGCCTGTTGACCAGTCTGTTGACAGCCTGTTGACCAGCCTGTTGACCAGCCTGTTGATCAGCCTGTTGACCAGCCTGTTGACAGCCTGTTGACCAGTCTGTTGACCAGCCTGTTGATCAGCCTGTTGACCAGCCTGTTGACCAGCCTGTTGACCAGCCTGTAAAGCTATTGGAGCCTTTAAGGTTACGTTTCGGACAGCAGACATTTCTTATGCTTTTACTATCAGCGATTGGCCACTGGGTATATGCCAATCATTCCTTATGTCGACAGCGCCCGAACCCCAGGTCTGTTTACTCACACGCAAACAAATAAAAACAAATAGCATATGTTTATTATTATTGTTATTACTAGGCTATTATTATGATTATTATAAATGCATGATGAGGTAAATAATGTAAAAGATGAATTCACAAAGACATATTCCATATTCTGAAGGACCACGTCTGACACGAGGTGATGATGAGATGCACCGGTTTGAATATCGTCACGTTCGTCGTATTGATGAGACCATGAATACATATTCTTTAATTAACGAAGAAACACTAATATGACACCACGTCACATAGTTCAGCACCATCACCTTCTACAGGTGTGTTGATCATTAGTAATATGACACCACGTCAGTCATAGTTCAGCACCATCACCTTCTACAGGTGTGTTGATCATTAGTAATATGACACCACGTCAGCCATAGTTCAGCACCATCACCTTCTACAGGTGTGTTGATCATTAGTAATATGACACCACGTCAGCCATAGTTCAGCACCATCACCTTCTACAGGTGTGTTGATCATTAGTAATATGACACCACGTCAGCCATAGTTCAGCACCATCACCTTCTACAGGTGTGTTGATCATTAGTAATATGACACCACGTCAGCCATAGTTCAGCACCATCACCTTCTACAGGTGTGATGATCATTAGTAATATGACACCACGTCACATAGTTCAGCACCATCACCTTCTACAGGTGTGATGATCATTAGTAATATGACACCACATCAGCCATAGTTCAGTGGTGTCATATTACTAATGATCAACACACCTGTAGAAGGTGATGGTGCTGAACTATGACTGATGAGTGTAAATGTCAATAAGGATGTGTCCTGAGTATTTTCTCGATCATCAAACAAAGATTTTTTTCCCCTCCTGTATATTCTGTCTTAATCAATATGAATAATATGTGTATTAGTTATGTTCCATCTGCTTGTTTCGTTTTCAGACAATCATCTGTTTGTGTATCTAAATTGTGAAATATATTTTAAAAAAAAATAAAAGGCTTGTCTGTCTATGTGTGATGGGGGGGAGAAAAAAATCAAGTAATAAAAATGTTTTTTGTTGAAATACTGTATTTTCATATTTCTCTCCACCCTTGATACGTCCTGAAGTGACAAAGTTGAAATCAGTTACACAATGACATCATGGACAAACAAAGTGGCGATTCGAATAAAACTTTATTGACTTTGAGTCCAGACGGTAAAGGGGAAAATTACAGACTTCTGAACCCGGAAAACTTGAAACTGTTTTTGTTACTGTTATTGTTCTTGTTTATTTTTCATCCATTTGGTACAATTTTTCGTACAAAAACTACGTGCACCCTAAGTAATCAATTATGCAGCATTACAAACCACAAAAAAAATACCAGTTTTACATGATCAAATACTGCACATAGAAAACACTTACAAAGCATCAGGTATAAAAGTACAGATCCTTTGTCTTTGCCATCCTTCAATCAGACAATCTGCTACACTTCGCTCTTTTCAAACTCAGTATGTGAATGTCTCATGGAGTCTAGAAGATAGTCCACACACCATGTTCCCTAAGAATCTACCTTTACAGTTGATAGCAGGGCAACATGTATGTATGTGTGTGTGAATAAGTGTGGCTGAAGCATTTTAATCTAGATAATCAAAATAACCCCCAAAAAAGATTACCAGAAACATTACTGTTACTGTGACTTAAAAAAATGAATAATAATAATTCTGCAACGTTACCTCATTACATTGCTGCCTGTTTGAGAGGAGCTTCCCTGGCTGGGGACGTCCATGTGAAGGCTGTCTTTAAGGGGGTTTGCTACTGTGGCCTACAACATGGCTCTGGGAGATTCACATCTGTGTTTTGTGACAGACAGTCAGAAGTTTATAGACAAAATGGCTGCTCAGGAACTTGTGCTGTGATTTAACGACGATGAGAACATTTGACAATGTTGACAAAACAGCATTTACACCAGCAGTAGTAAAATTAGAGAGAGAAACCCCCCTACCCCCCTCACACACAATATTCTTATCGCTGATGAGGGTTGCCAAGCAGACTGCACACCACTTGTTTCTTTGATTTTTCTCATGGAAAAGTTTAGGGTTCATCGTAAAAAATGTTCTCTGTTCTCAATGCATTGAGTGCTTCGGGAGTCAATGGTGCTGAGCATCTGAAAACAGTCAAATTTGATATGATTTCTGCTGAACTAGATGTTATCAAGATGGCTAAATAAAGGTGAAATCAAAAAATAAAGAGTTTAATTTAAATACTGCCTAGTGGTACTTTGTACGGTACTCTCAATAATGGGCTAGACCAATGTTTTGTTCTTTAACACTATGGCAGCGTCTATGTTAAAATGTTCAACATCTATGTCATTGTAGTGATCCGTGAAAGGAGTACCCCGCCAGGGTGCCCCTGCCGTTCACACTCTGTTTGTTCTCATTGGAATAGAAAACAGTCAGAGGTATCTAGGCCAGCCCTACTAGTCAAGGTCTAACAGACATAACTAAGTCCTCTGACACAAGAACATGCGTTATTATTATTGGCAGAAGAAGAACTCTATATCAGTAGGATGGAAGACTAAATTAATGCTACAATTAAATACAATTGTTCATATTTCTTTCAATTCACAGATTTCCCCATGACACAGTGCCGAGTGCCTTCAGAAAGTGTTCACAACCCTGTTTCTTAGATTTAGTTTTTGTTAAAGCCTGAATTTATTTTGTTTCACTGGTCTACACACAATAACCCCATAATGTCAAACAGGAATTATGCTTTTAGAAATGTTTACAAATTAATAAACAAACAGGAATTATGCTTTTAGAAATGTTTACAAATTAATAAACAAAGAGGAATTATGCTTTTAGAAATGTTTACAAATTAATAAACAATTAAAAGCCAATCTTGAGTCAATAAGTATTCGACCCCCTTTGTTATGGCGTAAATACGTTCAGGAGTAAACATTAAAATAAAAGTTCCTTGCCTATTTGTAAAAAATAGTTTTTGTATCATCAGACCTTGAGGTCCAGATTTGAAAGGCCCTGGTTCAGTACAAGTAATTTAAAGTGGACACAAGTCCCATATTAAGTTGCATGGACTCTGTGTTCAATAATAGTGTTTAAACATCATTTTAAATGAATAATTAATCTCTGTACCCAACACATACAATTATCTGTAAGGTCTCTCAGTCGAGCAGTGGATTTCAAACACAGACTCATCCACAAAGACCAGGGAGGTTTTTCAAGGCCTCACAAAGAAGGGCACCTATTGGAAGATAGGTAAAAAAAAATAATCATAATAATGATAACATTGAATATCCCTTTGAGCATTGGGAACTTATTGATTACACTTTGGATGGTGTTTCAATACAACCAGTCACTACAAATATAAAGGGATCCTTACTAACTCAGTTGCCGGAGAGGAAGGAAACTGCTCAGGGATATCACCATGAGGTCAATGGTGACTTTAAAACAGTTACAGAGTTTAATGGCTGTGATCAGAGAGAACTGAGGGTGGATCAATAACATTGTAGTTACTCCACAATATTGACTTAATGAAAAGAAGAAAGCCTAAACAGAATAAAATATTTCAAAACATGCATCATGTTTGCATTAAGGCACTAAAGCAAAATTGCAAAAAATGTGGCAAAGAAATTAGCTTTATGTCCTGAATACAAAGTGTTATGTTTAGGGTAAATCCAACACAAAACATCACTGAGTACAACTCTTCATATTTTCAAGCATAGTGGTGGCTGCATCATGTTATGGGTATGCTTGTCATCGGCGAAGACTAGGGAATTGTTTTTGGGATAGAAATATACAAACGAGAGCTAGGCACAGGCAAAATCCTAGCACAGACACTGGGAGGCAAATTAACCTTTCAGCAGGACAATAACCAAAAAACACAAAGCCAAATATACACAGGAGTTGCTTACCAAGATGACATTGAATATTTCAGAGTGGCCTAGTTACAGTTTTGACTTAAATAGGCATGGAAATGTATGTCAAGACTTGAAAATGTCTGTCTAGGAATGATCAACAACCAACTTGACAGAGTTTGAATAATTAAAAAAAAAATAATAATTACAGAATTTTGTACAATCCAGGTGTGTAAAACTCTTAGAGACTTACCCAGAAAGACTCAGGGTAAAATATTTAGATATATATATTTATAGACTATAAGACTATATTCTAACATGCATTGACTCAGGGGGTTGTGAATACTTATGTAAATGTGACATTTCTGTATTTAATTTTCAATACATTTTATAACATTTGTAAAAAAAAATAAAAAAAATAAAACGTATTTTCACTTTGCCATTATAGGTTATTGTGTGTCGATGGAAGAAATACAAATATTTATTCAGGAAATGAAATAGAAAATGTAGAATCCGTCAACGTCTATGAATATTTTCTGAAAGCTCTTTGTGTTTATAAATGGATTAAGTCATCCTTATCGTCATCATATCGTTACATCATTAAATACAGTAAATTCTGTAACACTAGAAAATGTAGAATCTGTCAACAGTCCATGAGTATTTTCTGTAGGTTCTGTATCATATCGTTACATCATTAAATACAATAAATTCTTCAAAGTAACCATGCGGTATATATTGTAAGGTTTACTAAAGTACAAATGTGTATTAAATGTACACTTAATATCAACTTCATAAATAAAATGGTAAATAAATCTTGATTTAAAAAAAATAAATTAATAATAAAAAAGATGTGTTAATTCAGTGGATATCGGATATCGTCTATATTCAACATGAAATAAATCACTACATTTGCCCAGATCATATGTCTTATTCATGCCTAGGTGAAAGGTCAAACCACAGAAGAGCCTATTCTTGTTAAATAAATAACCAAAGATACAGTGTAACAGCGACTGAACCGATACAGGTGAGTCAGCCTGGAGAAAAAGACTGCAGTGAAACGGTACAGAACAAACAGCTACACTATGGTGTCAGGATGAACAAATACACCCAGGAAACTACACATTTACAGAGAGATACTTCAGCAACAGTATTTCAAGAAAAATACTTGTTTTGTTTACTTTTTAAAAAACGTGTTTTGTTCAAACTTTCAACCGTGTACCAGTGCTACAACAGTAGAGTAACGTCTCCTAACGAAAATAAGGCCGCTGTAAACTGGACAAAGCCCTCATTGTTTTTTTTAAAACGAGAATATAAATACACATTTCCTCATCATCACCTTGCAGTCATGGTTCCATAACTCGTTCATCTAAAATTACTTTTCTCCCCTCATTTACAAAAATAAAATGGCAGCATAATACTCATTAAAAGACAATACATTTGTAGTTGGTTTCAGACATTAATAAACCAGTCGCTCAGAACACTGAGATAAGTTCTAGAACGTGTCTAAGAGAACATTCTAGAAGAGAGCAAGCTCGTGGATGGTTACATTTCAACCAACAACAAAACAATGAAACAATCTCTATAAAAATGGCTCTTATTTAACCACGACAGGAGACATCGTCAGTGTATGGGGGAGACATTCACCACTTCACTGTGTTGTATCTTAAAGCTGTGGCTAAACAGACGCAGGAGAACACATCTGGCTCTTCAACATTGACAAAGCATAGCTGCAAATAGTCAATATACCCCGTTCATTCTACCTCCCTGTTCAGGAGCATCAACATTCCGTCACATGCCAAGCCTCCATGCACGGAAATACAAACAAACTTCCTGTAATTCCATCCACTTGTTCTTCTAGCTCAGTTTAGAGCTCCTTTAACGCCTGATTGTCGTAGAATGTATGCACACATGAGTCGCTTTGGATAAAAGCGTCTGCTAAATGCATATATTATTATTATTCTCCTTTCTGATTGTCAGCCTCTCGTCTATGTCTCTCACACACTCACACACATGCTTCTTCCCACTAAACCACTCTCATCAAACCCTGTGCTGACAATCAATTTTTGCTTGAATGAAGACATCAACACTCCACAACCATCCATCCAGCTCCAAGGTGAAGTTTCCCCTGGGTACAGATCTAGGATCAGCTTCCCCTTCCCTAATCCTAACCTTAACCATTAGTGGGGGAAATGCTAAACTGAACCAAGATCAGCGTCTAGGAGCAACTTCACCCTACTCCCATTCAATCCATCTGGGTGTGCTAAGGTCATCCTTCTGACGAGGACTCTATGTCATGACGTCACCCAGCTCAACTCACTCACAAAGACCATCATCCCATTTCAGCAGAGATGCTCTACCTGATACATAAAACAATTTCCTTTAACAGTCCTGTTGCTTAACTTTACAGTCCTGTTGCTTTACTTTACAGTCCTGTTTCTTTACTTTACAGTCCTGTTGCTTTACAGTCCTGTTGCTTTACTTTACAGTCCTGTTGCTTTACTTTACAGTCCTGTTGCTTTACTTTACAGTCCTGTTGCTTTACTTTACAGTCCTGTTTCTTTACTTTACAGTCCTGTTGCTTTACTTTACAGTCCTGTTGCTTTACTTTACAGTCCTGTTGCTTTACTTTACAGTCCTGTTGCTTTACTTTACAGTCCTGTTGCTTTACTTTACAGTCCTGTTGCTTTACTTTACAGTCCTGTTGCTTTACTTTACAGTCCTGTTTCTTTACTTTACAGTCCTGTTGCTTTACTTTACAGTCCTGTTGCTTAACGTTACAGTCCTGTTGCTTTACTTTACAGTCCTGTTGCTTTACTTTACAGTCCTGTTGCTTTACTTTACAGTCCTGTTTCTTTACTTTACAGTCCTGTTGCTTTACTTTACAGTCCTGTTTCTTTACATTACAGTCCTGTTGCTTTACTTTACAGTCCTGTTGCTTTACTTTACAGTCCTGTTGCTTTACTTTACAGTCCTGTTTCTTTACTTTACAGTCCTGTTGCTTTACTTTACAGTCCTGTTGCTTAACTTTACAGTCCTGTTGCTTTACTTTACAGTCCTGTTGCTTAACTTTACAGCCCTGTTGCTTTACTTTACAATCCCGTTGCTTCACTTTACAGTCCTGTTGCTTCACTTTACAGTCCTGTTGCTTTACTTTACAGTCCTGTTGCTTTACTTTACAGTCCTGTTGCTTTACTTTACAGTCCTGTTGCTTTACTTTACAGTCCTGTTGCTTTACTTTACAGTCCTGTTGCTTTACTTTACAGTCCTGTTGCTTTACTTTACAGTCCTGTTGCTTTACTTTACAGTCCTGTTGCTTTAATTTACAGTCCTGTTGCTTTACTTTACAGTATTGTTGCTTTACTTTACAGTCCTGTTGCTTAACTTTACAGTCATGTTGCTTTACTTTACAGTCCTGTTGCCTTACTTTACAGTCCTGTTGATTTACTTTACAGTCCTGTTGCTTTACTTTAACAGTCCTGTTGCTTTACTTTACAGTCCTGTTGGTTTACTTTACAGTCCTGTTGCTTTACAGTCCTGTTGCTTTACTTTACAGTCATGTTGCTTTACTTTACAGTCCTCCTGTTGCTTTACTTTACAGTCCTGTTGCTTTACTTTACAGTCCTGTTGCTTTACTTTACAGTCCTGTTGCTTTACTTTACAGTCCTGTTGCTTTACTTTACAGTCATGTTGCTTAACTTTACAGTCCTGTTGCTTTACTTTACAGTCCTGTTGCTTAACTTTACAGTCCTCCTGTTGCTTAACTTTACAGTCCTGTTGCTTTACTTTACAGTCCTGTTGCTTTACTTTACAGTCCTGTTTCTTTACATTACAGTCCTGTTGCTTTACTTTACAGTCCTGTTGCTTTACTTTACAGTCCTGTTGCTTTACTTTACAGTCCTGATTCTTTACTTTACAGTTCCGTTGCTTTACTTTACAGTCCTGTTGCTTAACTTTACAGTCCTGTTGCTTTACTTTACAGTCCTGTTGCTTAACTTTACAGCGCTGTTGCTTTACTTTACAATCCCGTTGCTTAACTTTACAGTCCTGTTGCTTTACTTTACAGTCCTGTTGCTTCACTTTACAGTCCTGTTGCTTTACTTTACAGTCCTGTTGCTTTACTTTACAGTCCTGTTGCTTTACTTTACAGTCCTGTTGCTTTACTTTACAGTCCTGTTGCTTTACTTTACAGTCCTGTTGCTTTACTTTACAGTCCTGTTGCTTTACTTTACAGTCCTGTTGCTTTACTTTACAGTCCTGTTGCTTTACTTTACAGTCCTGTTGCTTTACTTTACAGTCCTGTTGCTTTACTTTACAGTCCTGTTGCTTTACTTTAACAGTCCTGTTGCTTTACTTTACAGTCCTGTTGCTTTAATTTACAGTCCTGTTGCTTTACTTTACAGTCCTGTTGTCTTACTTTACAGTCCTGTTGATTTACTTTACAGTCCTGTTGCTTTACTTTAACAGTCCTGTTCGTTTACTTTACAGTCCTGTTGCTTTACAGTCCTGTTGCTTCACTTTAACAGTCCTGTTGCTTTACTTTACAGTCATGTTGCTTTACTTTACAGTCCTGTTGCTTCACTTTACAGTCCTCCTGTTGCTTTACTTTACAGTCCTGTTGCTTTACTTTACAGTCCTGTTGCTTTACTTTACAGTCCTGTTGCTTTACTTTACAGTCATGTTGCTTCACTTTAACAGTCATGTTGCTTAACTTTACAGTCCTGTTGCTTTACTTTACAGTCCTGTTGCTTAACTTTACAGTCCTGTTGCTTTACTTTACAGTCATGTTGTTTCACTTTAACAGTCATGTTGCTTAACTTCACAGTCCTGTTGCTTTACTTTACAGTCCTGTTGCTTTACTTTACAGTCATGTTGTTTCACTTTAACAGTCATGTTGCTTTACTTTACAGTCCTGTTGCTTCACTATAACAGTATTGGTGCTTTCAATTAAGCCAGTTTTTCTGCATGGTCCTTCACAGAAATTATTCAAAACATTTGTGTTCCTGGTACCAAAGAAACCCAACGTTTGACCATGTAAATGTAAGAATACACCAGGTGGACTGTAAAGTAAAATGAACCAACGTAACAATGTCTGACCACTTCTGCAACTCAGCATATATCAATGCTTGGGTTTTCTACTGACAGGTAATTGTGCCACAACTCGAGTGAAGTAGAATTTACAGGTGTCCCTAATAACAAATAACTACACATTCTTCAATAGCTGACATATGACCTTTGGCCCTTCTGTCTGATCTTTGAATGAATAATAAACATCACATAGTTCAAGCAATACATATCATTTCAAAGACAAATCACACTACTACTATACTTTTGGAGAAAAGCAATATGTCATCTCTGTTCCTTTAGCAATAATGGCATCCATTCGGACACACTGGGAAAACACCTTATATACTTATGAAAAGGAGCAGTCTCTTTATATTAGGGTACACATATAGTACCAGTCAACAGTTTGGACACACCTACTCATTGCAGGGTTTTTCGTTATTTTTTTAAATGACTGTTTTCTACATTGTATAATAATATTTAAGACATCAAAACTATGCAATAACACATACGGAATCATGTAGCAACCAAAAAAAGTGTTAAACAAATCAAAATATAATTTTTGTATTTGAGATTCTTCAAAGTAGCCACCCTTTTGCCTTGATGACAGCTTTGCAGACTCGTTTGACCTTTGACTGGTACTATACATTCACACTCTTCCTCTTTTCAAACTTCTCAAGTTCTGTTGTGAAAATTGTGTAGCTACTAGCTACTCAATATATATATATGGGAGCCATACAACCTCATATGAGTTCCCAAACATGTCAATCACAAAATATCTAGAGAGACATTTTCAATAGTTCAATGGGACTAAAGATCCAGCTGTTCTTCTTGTTTTCATTTAAACAGTTTTAAAGTTATTTCAATAGAAGTTTCGTTGCTTTTGTCTTTTTCCTTTCCTCTCCTCTTTCCAATAAACATATTTGTGTTTCTATCAGCGGTCACTCATGCATTTCGTTGAAGAAAACAAATACAAATACATCATGCCAGCTGTCCACATAATATATATATATATACATATATATATATATATATATATATATATATATATAAATAAAGTACATTTAAAACTACTTCATAAACATGACAGTACATTATTCACTGATTGAGAGAAAAAGTGCTCCATAGCCCTGACTAAATATAACAATCAACACTAACGGTAAAGTGCTGACAAAACTGTGAGATAAGACATTTGATAAGAATATTCTTGAACAGAGTTTAAAGTGTTCCTGGAATGTCTTTGTCTGTCTCTCTCCACAGCAGGTTCCAATGGCCAGTGTCTGCAGAATCTCTCTCAACAGCAAGTTCCAATGGCCAGTATCTACAGAATCTCTCTCAACAGCAGGTTCCAATGGCCAGTGTCTCCAGAATCTCTCTCAACAGCAGGTTCCAATGGCCAGTATCTACAGAATCTCTCTCAACAGCAGGTTCCAATGGCCAGTGTCTACAGAATCTCTCTCAACAGCAGGTTCCAATGGCCAGTGTCTACAGAATCTCTCTCAACAGCAGGTTCCAATGGCCAGTGTCTACAGAATCTCTCTCAACAGCAGGTTCCAATGGCCAGTGTCTACAGAATCTCTCTCAACAGCAGGTTCCAATGGCCAGTATCTACAGAATCTCTCTCAACAGCAGGTTCCAATGGCCAGTATCTACAGAATCTCTCTCAACAGCAGGTTCCAATGGCCAGTGTTTCCAGAATCTCTCTCAACAGCAGGTTCCAATGGCCAGTGTCTACAGAATCTCTCTCCACAGCAGGTTCCAATGGCCAGTATCTACAGAATCTCTCTCCACAGCAGGTTCCAATGGCCAGTGTCTCCAGAATCTCTCTCCACAGCAGGTTCCAATGGCCAGTATCTACAGAATCTCTCTCAACAGCAGGTTCCAATGGCCAGTGTCTCCAGAATCTCTCTCAACAGCAGGTTCCAATGGCCAGAGTCTACAGAATCTCTCTCAACAGCAGGTTCCAATGGCCAGTGTCTCCAGAATCTCTCTCAACAGCAGGTTCCAATGGCCAGAGTCTACAGAATCTCTCTCAACAGCAGGTTCCAATGGCCAGAGTCTACAGAATATCTCTCAACAGCAGGTTCTAATGGCCAGTGTCTACAGAATCTCTCTCAACAGCAGGTTCCAATGGCCAGTGTCTCCAGAATCTCTCTCCACAACAGGTTCCAATGGCCGGTATCTACAGAACCACTAAAGATTGTTTACGGTATGCCAGCCTTCATCTTAAATGGGCATGTTTGGTCTCAATGATATTCCTCCTGGTCACAAAATAAAAGCTACTACGTAAAGAATTCATTATTTGTTGCGTATGCAATGGCGCCATGAAAGCATGTGATAAATTTAACTCTGAACTGAAATTCAGTCAATCAACAGCGATAACAACATTCGTTGAAATATTTTTCACGATGGAAGTTTGGTCAACTAGCATAGGACATTAGAAACATTGAGTACATTTACATGCACACAAATAATGTGATATTTAATTTTTTGTTTTATTTAACTAGGCAAGTCAGTTAAGAAGAAATTCTTATTTTCAATGACAGCCTAGGAACAGTGGGTTAACTGCCTTGTTCAGGGGGCGACATTATTTTTTACCTCGTCAGCTCGGGGATTCAATCCAGCAACCTTTCAGTTACTGGCCCAACGGTCTAACCACTAGGCTACCTGCTCTAACCACTAGGCTACCTGCTCTAACCACTAGACTTCCTGCCTCTAACCACTAGGCTACCTGCCTCTAACCACTAGACTACCTGCCTCTAACCACTAGACTACCTGCTCTAACCACTAGGCTACCTGCTCTAACCACTAGGCTACCTGCTCTAACCACTAGGCTACCTGCTCTAACCACTAGAATACCTGCTCTAACCACTAGACTACCTGCTCTAACCCCTAGGCTACCCGCTCTAACCACTAGGCTACCTGCCTCTAACCACTAGGCTACCTGCCTCTAACCACTAGGCTACCTGCTCTAACCACTAGACTACTTGCTCTAACCACTAGACTACCTGCCTCTAACCACTAGGCTACCTGCCTCTAACCACTAGGCTATCTGGTCTAACCACTAGACTACCTGCCTCTATCCCCTAGGCAACCTGCTCTAACCACTAGGCTACCTGCCTCTAACCACTAGGCTACCTGCTCTAACCACTAGACTACCTGCCTCTAACCACTAGGCTACCTGCCTCTAACCACTAGGCTACCTGCCTCTAACCACTAGACTACCTGCCTCTAACCACTAGGCTACCTGCCTCTAACCACTAGGCTACCTGCTCTAACCACTAGACTACCTGCCTCTAACCCCTAGGCTACCTGCTCTAACCACTAGACTACCTGCCTCTAACCACTAGCCTACCTGCTCTAACCACTAGACTACCTGCCTCTAACCACTAGGCTACCTGCTCTAACCACTAGGCTACCTGCCTCTAACCACTAGGCTACCTGCTCTAACCACTAGACTACCTGCTCTAACCACTAGACTACCTGCTCTAACCACTAGACTACCTGCTCTAACCACTAGACTACCTGCCTCTATCCCCTAGGCTACCTGCCTCTAACCACTAGGCTACCTGCCTCTAACCACTAGACTACCTGCTCTAACCACTAGACTACCTGCCTCTAACCACTAGGCTACCTGCCTCTAACCACTAGGCTACCTGCTCTAACCACTAGACTACCTGCCTCTAACCACTAGGCTACCTGCCTCTAACCACTAGGCTACCTGCTCTAACCACTAGACTACCTGCCTCTAACCCCTAGGCTACCTGCTCTAACCACTAGACTACCTGCCTCTAACCACTAGCCTACCTGCTCTAACCACTAGACTACCTGCCTCTAACCACTAGGCTACCTGCTCTAACCACTAGACTACCTGCCTCTAACCACTAGGCTACCTGCTCTAACCACTAGACTACCTGCTCTAACCACTAGACTACCTGCTCTAACCACTAGACTACCTGCTCTAACCACTAGACTACCTGCCTCTATCCCCTAGGCTACCTGCCTCTAACCACTAGGCTACCTGCCTCTAACCACTAGACTACCTGCTCTAACCACTAGGCTACCTGCCTCTAACCAACAGACTACCTGCTCTATCCCCTAGGCTACCTGCCTCTAACCACTAGGCTACCTGCCTCTAACCACTAGGCTACCTGCTCTAACCACTAGCCTACCTGCCTCTATCCCCTAGGCTACCTGCTCCTTTTACGTATGAGTGAACACAGAAAAAAAAACGGACATTTTATGTATCATCTTAGAACTGGTTTTGACATACAAACGCTCAGAATCAAATAGGTTTTTGCAAAAATAACCCGGTTGCTCTGGTAGAACGATTATTTGGATTGGAAATGTTCCTGTTTTTATCAAATTGTTCTTCTTACAAAGCATGTAAACATTCTGTACCTCAGTTGGTAGAGCATGGTGCTTGTAACGCCAGGGTAGTGGGTTCGATTCCCGGGACCACCCATACGTAGAATGTATGCACACATGACTGTAAGTCGCTTTGGATAAAAGCGTCCGCTAAATGGCATATATTATTATTATTATATTATTTAAACAAACTATTATATTAATCTGACTTATTCACAATAATCACATTATTGTGTGCGTGTAGCAGCAATCAATAAGAATTTAGAGAGAGGTTGATTTAAGAAGAGGTATAAGAGATCGGTGTGTCCAGATCCCATGATGATACGCGAAACTGTTGACCAGGAGAAATGTCCATATCAGCAAATGAGATCACAATACACCTTGAGTTTGAGCTTGTGTAGGAACTAAACAGATGTCATGTACTGGTTGAACAGGAACTAAACAGATGTCATCTACTGGTTGAACAGGAACTAAACAGATGTAATCTACTGGTTGAACAGGAACTAAACAGATGTCATCTACTGGTTGAACAGGAACTAAACAGATGTCATCTACTGGTTGAACAGGAACTAAACAGATGTCATCTACTGGTTGAACAGGAACTAAACAGATGTAATCTACTGGTTGAACAGGAACTAAACAGATGTAATCTACTGGTTGAACAGGAACTAAACAGATGTCATCTACTGGTTGAACAGGAACTAAACAGATGTCATCTGCTGGTTGAACAGGAACTAAACAGACGCCATCTACTGGTTGTTGAAGGTACTTGATAATACAATATATATCTGTGCTGCTGGGGTTTACATTGCTGAGAGAACAGTGACGTGACCACATAACCTCAGGGGCTAAAGTGTAATGTTGACCCAGGTGCCAGTCACTACCCATTAATCAGACACCGGCCTATGTGTTTTTGGGGGACATCCATGCGTGGGTGTGTCCTGGGAGGGAGATCCTACCACAAACATCAGAAAGACTTCTATCTTACCAATGCTTCCCACTTCCTAATTACGGTCAGAAACAGGAAGTGAAACTTAAACAGGAAATCAAGAGGAAGTTGATCCAAAAGGTGCTGGTCTGTACAGTAGACATGTTGTGGGGCTGAAGCAAACAGTATCGCCTCTGGGATATGAAGTCCAGTGTGGTTCGCACTAACAGGGTCTACAATGACCGACGACTATAGCCCAGACTACCCAGAAGCCTTTGAGTTCAACGCTCTTGAGGAAGGAGGAGAATGATTCCTGTCAGTTTGTCAGTTGGTCCTCCTGTGTCCCACAATGCCGCTTGTTTTACGAGAGATTGCTGGTAGGTTTGGAATTTGTTTGTTCTGTATGGAAACGATGTCCCTCCATCTCCTAAAACTCGAGTGTTACGTTCTTCATGTTCTTTAGACAGTGACTGATTAGCTGAATAAATAAAGTAGCATCTATATATCTGATTAGAGTCTTAAAGGCAAGCAAAAAAACAAAACAAAACAAAACTTTCAAATGTCTCAATAAGGGTAGCAAGCAAACGTGTAGGATGCAGCCAACACACACATGAACACACATCTCTATATTTTATCTATCTAACATCTATATACTTATTACCTCTGACTTGTGGAAATGAGAAGATTAGCGCTGCTATCTCACGTAATAATAGTGATTATGTAAACATCCTGTCGATTTGTGTTTAATAACGTGGCCTTTCTTTCTCATGTCCAGCCTGTGTGTGTTTAGAAGAGCTAAAACACAATGTTTACATTCCTTGTAACTCATAGACTCTGCTACATATCAGTACGTAGATATTGTATTCCATCTAACTCATAGCCTCTGCTACTTATCAGTATGTAGATATTGTATTCCTTCTAACTCAAAGACTCTGCTACTTATCAGTATGTAAATATTGTATTCCTTCTAACTCATAGACTCTGCTACATATCAGTACGTAGATATTGTATTCCATCTAACTCATAGACTCTGCTACATATCAGTACGTAGATATTGTATTCCTTCTAACTCATAGACTCAGCTACTTATCAGTACGTAGATATTGTATTCCATCTAACTCATAGACTCTGCTACTTATCAATACGTAGATATTGTATAACTAGCACTCCTGATAGTAACAATAAAAATTGCTTTGGTTTTAAAAAATAAAGTTGTTTTTTCTTCTTAGTTTGGCATAGAGAGTTTAAAAACTGGTTTCGGAATGACCTGACCCTGGGATGAGAAGTAGTGCCTTGGCTTGTGTCCCAAATGGCACCGTTTATGGCACCCTTAATGGCACCCTTAATGGCACCCTTAATGGCACCCTTTATGGCACCCTTAATGGCACCCTTAATGGCACCCTTAATGGCACCCTTAATGGCACCCTTAATGGCACCATTAATGGCACCCTTAATGGCACCCTTAATGGCACCCTTTTCCCTTGGCTCTGGTCAGTAGTAGTTAACTATATAGGGAATAGGCTGCCATTTTGGGACATAGCCTTGAAATTCTGGGATCAGGGAATGTCGAATGGGGCATTCACTCAATGGGACAGGGTTTCTGAGAGGGGACAGGGATTCTGAGATGGGACAGGGATTCTGAGATGGGACAGGGATTCTGAGAGGGGACAGGGATTCTGAGACAGGACAGGGATTCTCATAGGGGACAGGGTTTCTGAGAGGGGACAGGGGACAGGGTTTCTGAGAGGGGACAGGGACTCTGAGAGGGGACAGGGATTCTGAGACGGGACAGGGTTTCTGAGAGGGGACAGGGTTTCTGAGAGGGGACAGGGGACAAGGTTTCTGAGAGGGGACAGGGGACAGGGTTTCTGAGAGGGGACAGGGGACAGGGTTTCTGAGAGGGGACAGGGGACAGGGTTTCTGAGAGGGGACAGGGACTCTGAGAGGGGACAGGGATTCTGAGACGGGACAGGGTTTCTGAGAGGGGACAGGGGACAGGGTTTCTGAGACGGGACAGGGTTTCTGAGAGGGGACAGGGTTTCTGAGAGGGGACAGGGGACAGGGTTTCTGAGAGGGGACAGGGGACAGGGTTTCTGAGAGGGGACAGGGACTCTGAGAGGGGACAGGGATTCTGAGACGGGACAGGGTTTCTGAGAGGGGACAGGGTTTCTGAGAGGGGACAGGGGACAGGGTTTCTGAGAGGGGACAGGGGACAGGGTTTCTGAGAGGGGACAGAGACTCTGAGAGGGGACAGGGATTCTGAGACGGGACAGGGTTTCTGAGAGGGGACAGGGTTTCTGAGAGGGGACAGGGGACAGGGATTCTGAGATGGGACAGGGATTCTGAGACGGGACAGGGATTCTGAGAGGGGACAGGGATTTTGAGAGGGGACAGGGATTCTGAGAGGGGACAGGGATTCTGAGAGGGGACAGGGATTCTGAGAGGGGACAGGGATTCTGAGAGGGGACAGGGATTCTGAGAGGGGACAGGGATTCTGAGATGGGACAGGGATTCTGAGAGGGGACAGGGGACAGGGATTCTGAAATGGGACAGGGGGCAGGAGACAGGGGACAGGGATTCTGAAATGGGACAGGGGGCAGGGGACAGGGATTCTGAAATGGGACAGGGATTCTGAAATGGGACAGGGATGGGACAGGGATTCTGAGAGGGGACAGGGATTCTGAGAGGGGACAGGGATTCTGAGAGGGGACAGGGATTCTGAGAGGTGACAGGGATTCTGAGATGGGACAGTGGACAGGGATTCTGAGATGGGACAGGGGACAGGGATTCTGAGATGGGACAGGAGGCAGGGGACAGGGGATAGGGATTCTGAAATGGGACAGGGGGCAGGGGAAAGGGGACAGGGATTCTGAAATGGGACAGGGGGCAGGGGACAGGGATTCTGGAAAGGGACAGGGGGCAGGGGACAGGGATTCTGAGACGGGGCAGGGGGCAGGGGACAGGGATATTGGGCAGTAAGTAACGCTACTATAATGCTATGCTCTGGTAAATCATGTTATCTGACGTAGTTATGGGGATGGATCTGAGGATCTGTGTGTGTGTGTGTGTGTGTGTACTATATAGTTCTCTCTGTCTAGCTACAGGAGGGGCTGGTGGCACAGCTCTCCAGTGAGGACTGGGACAGTCGTCGTGTGAGGGGTCCGATATCAGCCAGAGACGAGGTGGGGAACAGCTTGTACCATCCGCTCACCGTGGCACCAAGGTCCAACTCATCCAGCATGATCTGAGCCATGCCCATGAAGCACTTGTGGTCCATCCGCCCATAGTCACCCCACACAATCACCTGGGAGAGAGAGAGAGAGAGGGTGGGAGAGAGAGAGGGTGGCAGAGAGAGAGAGAGGGGTGGCAGAGAGAGAGAGAGAGAGAGAGAGAGAGAGAGAGAGAGAGAGAGAGAGAGAGAGAGAGAGAGAGAGAGAGAGAGAGAGAGAGAGAGAGAGAGAGAGAGAGAGAGAGAGAGAGAGATTAAGTCAATGCTTTGATTAGCTAAGCAAAACATTGTATCGCTGCAAGAGATTCAAGAAAATTACAATGCATTATGGAAAGTATTCAGGGCCCTTGTCTTTTTCCACATTTTGTTACGGTACATTCTTATTCTATATTTTTTTATCCCCTCGTAAATCTACACATAATACCCCATAATGACAAAGAAAAAACAGGTTTTTATAGTTTTTGCAAGTGTAAAAAAAAAATGTAAATATCACTTTTGCATAAGTTTGTCTGGGGGCGGCCAGCTCTAGTCTTGGTCGTCCCAAACTTCTTCCATTTAAGAATTATGGAGGCCACTGTGTTCTTGGGGACCTTCAATGCTGCAGAATGTTTTGGAGTCATTCTCTGGATCTGTACCGCGACACAATCCTGTCTCGTGGCTGTACGGACAATTCCTTCGACCTCACGGCTTGATTTTTACTCTGACATGCACTGTCAACTGTGGGACCTTATATAGACAGGTGTGTTGTAAAAACGTCTCAAGAATGATCAATGGAAACAGGATGCACCCGATCTCAATTTAGAGTCTCATAGCAAAGGGTCTGAATACTTATGTAAATAAGGTATTTATGTTTTTTTATTTTAATAGATTCGCAAAAATATCTAAAAAACCTGCTTTCGCTTTGTCATTATGAGGTATTGTGATGTCATTATGGGGTATTGTGATGTCATTATGAGGTATTGTGATGTCATTATGGGGTATTGTGATGTCATTATGGGGTATTGTGATGTCCTTATGGGTTATTGTGATGTCATTATGGGGTATTGTGATGTCCTTATGAGGTATTGTGATGTCATTATGAGGTATTGTGATGTCCTTATGGGGGATATTGTGATGTCATTATGGGGTATTATGATGTCATTATGGGGTATTGTGATGTCATTATGGGGTGATGTCATTATGGGGTATTGTGTGTAGATTGATGAGGTAAATATAATATAATTTATATAACATATAATTTAATCCATTTTAGAATGAGGCTGTAAAGTAGAAAAAAATCCAGGGGTCTGAACACTTTCCGACTGAACTATAAAGTCATTAAATACAGATCTAGTAGTGAAAGAAAATACATCTGGCCATGTAAGATGAACACATGGGGTTCTCAAATCACTAGATCATATTCTATAATGAATATAGGTATTAACCTGGAGGACTTTGGCCTGAGGGCTCTCTTCAAACAGCAGGGCCTGTTGGTAGGACGGGTCTAGAGTCTTCTTCACCACTCGGGTCTTCTTCTTAGCCAGACACGCCCCATTCTCCAACACATACACCTTCACATAGGTCGCTGCAGGAAATTTATGCTGGAAATTAACCTCTGTGACTGGTCAGGATGAACAATAAAGTTTTTTTAATTCAAGTTTGATGTGCGTCAGTGAGATTAGTGTTAATTTAGGGTGAATCACCTACAGATGTTGTTGTGGGGGGGGTGTTTCCTCGTGATTCACCAGAGAGACTTTTGGTACAAAGATACAGCAGAGAACATTACAATGATAATGAAAAAGAAATGGTGGAACGATCCAAAGTGATACGCTACATCCAAAAGAAGATGGAGAGCCTATAGCTGAGGTCCTTCCTCCTCCCTCTACTCATAGGTGATTGGGTAAAACAGGGGACCGCATTAAACAGCTAAACTAAAGGGAACGTTTTGGGATTTTCAAACTACAGGCCACTAAGTACCCTGGTTTAAAGATATGGATTTACAAACTACAGGACACTAAGTACCCTGGTTTAAAGAAAGATATGGATTTCTCAACATTCAAGTAGGGTCTTTGTAGGTTATGTAAGTTTGTATTGTACCTGTGATGAACAATAAAGTTATGTAGTTTTGTTTATGTACCTGGGATGAATAAATGAACAATAAAGTTCTGTAGATTTGTATTGTACCTGTGATTAACAATAAAGTTATGTAGGTTTGTATTGCACCTCAAATGAACAATAAAGTTCCGTAGATTTGTAATTGTACCTGTGATTAACAATAAAGTTATGTAAGTTTGTATTGCACCTCAAATTAACAATAAAGTTCCGTAGGTTTGTAATTGTACTTGTGATTAACAATAAAGTTATGTAGGTTTGTATTGCACCTCAAATGAACAATAAAATTATGTAGGTTTGTAATTGTACCTGTGATTAACAATAAAGTTATTTAGGTTTGTATTGTAGCTGTGATTAACAATAAAGTTATTACGTTTTTTTTGAGTGCCTCGGATCATTAAATGAACAATAAAGTTCTGTAGTTATGTGTTGTACCTGGGATGAACAATACAGTTATGTAGTTATTTATTGTACCTGGGATGTTCTTTGACCCTGGTTTAGGGGTCAGTCCTCTGGCCTGGTTGATCTCCACCTCTAGCTGGCCTCCTCTGTCCACCATACCCACATGGATGTCACCTACAGGAGGAAAACACACACTCTTCATGTTTAGGGGCAGATGATTTTACTTAGCATGTAATCTGGCCAGGAAAAGCTCTGTGCCTAGTTAGAGGCCAGAACCCTTCTCCGGGTGAGTTCAGAGGTCAGAACCCTTCTCCGGGTCAGATCAGAGGCCAGAACCCTTCTCCGGGTGAGATCAGAGGCCAGAACCCTTCTCCAGGTCAGATCAGAGGCCAGAACTCTTCTCCGGCTCAGATCAGGTTACATTCTGGCCATATTATCATGTATCTGATCAGAAAGTGTAGTTTCAGCCTGCAGTACCACTGTTGATCAGCAGGGAGAGACAGAAAGCGTGTTCCACTGTCCTCACAATTATTTACCAAGTAATTTAGGCATAGAATACTCATATTTACATACCTTCATAAAATGTATTAAATATGTAGAGCCATCTCCATATTCATATACCACCTGGTATCTAATGTAGAGCCATCTCCATATTCATATACCACCTGGTATCTAATGTAGAGCCATCTCCATATTCATATACCACCTGGTATCTAATGTAGAGCCATCTCCATATTCATATACCACCTGGTATCTAATGTAGAGCCATCTCCATATTCATATACCACCTGGTATCTAATGTAGAGCCATCTCCATATTCATACACCACCTGGTATCTAATGTAGAGCCATATCCATATTCATACACCACCTGGTATCTAATGTAGAGCCATCTCCATATTCACACACCACCTGGTATCTAATGTAGAGCCATCTCCATATTCATACACCACCTGGTATCTAATGTAGAGCCATCTCCATATTCATATACCACCTGGTATCTAATGTAGAGCCATCTCCATATTCATATACCACCTGGTATCTAATGTAGAGCCATCTCCATATTCACACACCACCTGGTATCTAATGTAGAGCCATCTCCATATTCATACACCACCTGGTATCTAATGTAGAGCCATCTCCATATTCATACACCACCTGGTATCTAAATGTAGAGCCATCTCCATATTCACACACCACCTGGTATCTAATGTAGAGCCATCTCCATATTCATATACCACCTGGTATCTAATGTAGAGCCATCTCCATATTCATATACCACCTGGTATCTAATGTAGAGCCATCTCCATATTCACACACCACCTGGTATCTAATGTAGAGCCATCTCCATATTCATACACCACCTGGTATCTAATGTAGAGCAATCTCCATATTCATACACCACCTGGTATCTAATGTAGAGCCATCTCCATATTCACACACCACCTGGTATCTAATGTAGAGCCATCTCCATATTCATACACCACCTGGTATCTAATGTAGAGCCATCTCCATATTCATATACCACCTGGTATCTAATGTAGAGCCATCTCCATATTCACACACCACCTGGTATCTAATGTAGAGCCATCTCCATATTCATACACCACCTGGTATCTAATGTAGAGCCATCTCCATATTCATATACCACCTGGTATCTAATGTAGAGCCATCTCCATATTCACACACCACCTGGTATCTAATGTAGAGCCATCTCCATATTCATACACCACCTGGTATCTAATGTAGAGCCATCTCCATATTCATATACCACCTGGTATCTAATGTAGAGCCATCTCCATATTCACACACCACCTGGTATCTAATGTAGAGCCATCTCCATATTCATACACCACCTGGTATCTAATGTAGAGCCATCTCCATATTCATATACCACCTGGTATCTAATGTAGAGCCATCTCCATATTCATATACCACCTGGTATCTAATGTAGAGCCATCTCCATATTCATACACCACCTGGTATCTAATGTAGAGCCATCTCCATATTCATACCACCTGGTATCTAATGTAGAGCCATCTCCATATTCACACCACCTGGTATCTAATGTAGAGCCATCTCCATATTCATACACCACCTGGTATCTAATGTAGAGCCATCTCCATATTCATATACCACCTGGTATCTAATGTAGAGCCATCTCCATATTCACACACCACCTGGTATCTAATGTAGAGCCATCTCCATATTCATACACCACCTGGTATCTAATGTAGAGCCATCTCCATATTCATATACCACCTGGTATCTAATGTAGAGCCATCTCCATATTCATACACCACCTGGTATCTAATGTAGAGCCATCTCCATATTCATATACCACCTGGTATCTAATGTAGAGCCATCTCCATATTCATATACCACCTGGTATCTAATGTAGAGCCATCCCCATATTCATACACCACCTGGTATCTAATGTAGAGCCATTTTCATATTCATATACCACCTGGTATCTGACGATCAGCAAACACAGAGGGGGGAGGAGCTATAGTAATGGCGTCTTGGCATATATTATGTTATCACATCACAGAAGCTGTTTTCAGACAGAGAGACTCCAATGATTTGACTTACCCATGGAGGGTGTGGCTAGTGTCTGTCGGCCTACGATCTGGGCGGGGCCTAGTCCATCCAGGAAGTCACTAAACTGGCTCTCTGGACCCATGCGAGTGGGTGGGAAGATAAACCTAGAGAGAGAAAGAGAGAGCGAAAGGAATAGAATGAGTGATTGATGGATGGAATGGTGTGATTTAATGACGTAGGGTAGCAGTAGGGTAGCTGGAGACGGTTCGGGCTACGACAGGGACTGAACCACAGCTGCAGCAGGCCGCTGGGTACAGGCAGGTACAACGCTCACGTGACAGCAGTTACAGAACGAGTAATATATGAGTAGCGTACGTTCCGTCGGAGCTGTTGGAGTTGGTGCTGCCGTCGGTGGACTCCTTGCTGCCCTGTCGCGTGACCCGGTTCCTCATCTCCACAGCGATGCCCGTCTCCGTGCTCCGCCGGATCGTACCGCGCAGCTTCTTCACTCGTTCCTCTGAAGATGAGAGGTCAGAGGTCAGGGGTTAGAAGTTAAACGTTAGGGGTTAGAGGACCGATCAAGACCGTTCTGAAGACTTCTAGTAACTGTATCTGACACTGAGTCACTTTATTATCTCTTCATTCTCTTTATATTCTCTCTGTATTATCTCTATATTCTCTCTATATTTTCTCTTTATTCTCTCTTCATTATCTCTTCATTCTCTATATTCTCTCTATATTCTCTCTATATTGTCCCTATATTCTCTCTATATTCTCTCTATATTCTCTCTTCATTCTCTCTAAATTCTATCTATATTCTCTCTTCATTCTCTCTATATTCTCTATATTTTCTCTCTTCATTCTCTCTATATTCTCTCTATAGTCTCTCTATATTCTCTCTATATTCTCTCTTCATTCTCAATATATTCTCTCTATATTCTCTCTATAGTCTCTCTATAGTCTCTCTATATTCTCTCTATATTCTCTCTATAGTCTCTCTATATTCTCTCTATATTGTCTCTTCATTCTCTCTATATTCTCTCTATATTCTCTCTATATTCTCTCTATATTCTCTCTATATTCTCTATTCTCTCTATATTCTCTCTATATTCTCTCTATATTCTCTCTTCATTCTCTCTATATTCTCTATATTTTCTCTCTTCATTCTCTCTATATTCTCTCTATAGTCTCTCTATATTCTCTCTATATTCTCTCTTCATTCTCAATATATTCTCTCTATATTCTTTCTATAGTCTCTCTATATTCTCTCTATATTGTCTCTTCATTCTCTCTATATTCTCTCTATATTCTCTCTATATTATCTCTATATTCTCTCTATAT
>NC_068440.1:41884960-41907460 GCF_023373465.1 Oncorhynchus keta | reverse complement strand
GGTATCTCTCCAGGAACAGGGTTGGAGTTAAAACCTACAGGAGGTATCTCTCCAGGAACAGGGTTGGAGTTAAAACCTACAGGAGGGTATCTCTCCAGGAACAGGGTTGGAGTTAAAACCTACAGGAGGGTATCTCTCCAGGAACAGGGTTGGAGTTAAAACCTACTACAGGAAGGTATCTCTCCAGGAACAGGGTTGGAGTTAAAACCTACAGGAGGGTATCTCTCCAGGAACAGGGTTGGAGTTAAAACCTACAGGAAGGTATCTCTCCAGGAACAGGGTTGGAGTTAAAACCTACAGGAGGGTATCTCTCCAGGAACAGGGTTGGAGTTAAAACCTACAGGAAGGTATCTCTCCAGGAACAGGGTTGGAGTTAAAACCTACAGGAGGGTATCTCTCCAGGAACAGGGTTGGAGTTAAAACCTACAGGAAGGTATCTCTCCAGGAACAGGGTTGGAGTTAAAACCTACAGGAGGGTATCTCTCCAGGAACAGGGTTGGAGTTAAAACCTACAGGAAGGTATCTCTCCAGGAACAGGGTTGGAGTTAAAACCTACAGGAGGGTATCTCTCCAGGAACAGGGTTGGAGTTAAAACCTACAGGAGGGTATCTCTCCAGGAACAGGGTTGGAGTTAAAACCTACAGGAGGGTATCTCTCCAGGAACAGGGTTGGAGTTAAAACCTACAGGAGGGTATCTCTCCAGGAACAGGGTTGGAGTTAAAACCTACTACAGGAAGGTATCTCTCCAGGAACAGGGTTGGAGTTAAAACCTACAGGAGGGTATCTCTCAGGAACAGGGTTGGAGTTAAAAACAGGAGGGTCTCCAGGAACAGGGTTGGAGTTAAAACCTACAGGAGGGTATCTCTCCAGGAACAGGGTTGGAGTTAAAACCTACAGGAGGGTATCTCTCCAGGAACAGGGTTGGAGTTAAAACCTACAGGAGGGTATCTCTCCAGGAACAGGGTTGGAGTTAAAACCTACAGGAGGGTATCTCTCCAGGAACAGGGTTGGAGTTAAAACCTACAGGAGGGTATCTCTCCAGGAACAGGGTTGGAGTTAAAAGTACAACATGTCAATAATAAAATAAAATAAAAAGTAACACAATAAAACAGCAATAATGAGGCTATAGGGTACAGGTACCAAGTATATGTGGGGGGTTACAGGCTAGTCAAGGTTATTTATACATGTAGGGGGGTGAGCAGTGACTATGCATAGATAATAAACAGAGAGTAGCAGCAGTGTACAAAACAAATGGAGGGGGGTCAAAGTAAATAGTCTGGTGGCCATTTGATTAATTGTTGAGCAGTCTTATGGCCTGGAGGTAGTAGTTGTTCTGCAGTCTTATGGTCGAAGCTGTTAAGGAGCCTTTTGGACCTAGACTTGGCGCTACGGTTCAGCTTACCATGCGGTATCAGAAGGAACAGTCTGACTTGGGTGACTTTTATTGGGCCTTCCTCTGATACCGCCCAGTATATAGATCCTGGATGGCAGGAAGCTTGGCCCCAGTGATGTACTGGGCCGTACGCACTACTCTCTGTAGCGGCTTACGGTCAGATGCCGAGCAGTTGCCATACCAGGCGGTGATGCAACCAGTCAGGATGCTCTCGATGATGCAGCTGTATAACTTTTTGAGGATCTGGGGACTGATGTCATCATCTTTTCAGTCTCCTGAGGGGGGGGAAAGGTGTTGTCGTGCCTTCTTCACGACTGTCTTGGTGTGTTTGGACCATGACGTGTAGTTACTTACCCTTACCACCTGGGGGCAGCCCGTCAGGAAGTCCAGGATCCAGTTACAGAGGGATGTGTTTAGTCCCAGGGTCCTTAGCTTAGTGATGAACTTTGAGGGCACTATGCTATTGAACACTGAGCTGTAGCCAATGAACAGCATTCTCTCATAGGTGTTCCCTTTGTCCATGTGGGAAAGGGCAGTGTGGAGTGTGATTGAGATTGCGTCACCTGTGGATCTGTTGAGGCAGTATGTGAATTGGAGTGGGTCTAGGGTTTCTGGGAGGATGCTGTTGATGTGAGCCATAACCACCCTTTCAAAGCACTTCATGGCTACCGACGTGAGTGCTACGGGGCGCTAATCATTTAGGCAGGTTACCTTCCCTTCCTTGGTCACAGGGACTATGGTGGTCTGTTTGAAACATGTAGGTATTACAGACTCAGTCAGGGAGAGGTTGAAAATGTCAGTGAAGACACTTGATAGTTGGTCCACGCCTGCTTTGAATACACCTCCTGGTAATCTGTCTGGCCCCTCGGCTTTGTGAATGTTGACCTGTTTATTAAAGGTCTTGCTCAAATCGGCTACCGAGAACGTTATCACACAGTCGTCAAAAACAGCTGGTGCTCTCATGTGTGCTTCAGTGTTGCTTGCCACGAATCGAGTACAAAAGGCATTTAGCTTGATTGGTAGGCTCGCGTCACTGGTCAGCTTGCGACTGGGTTTTCCTTTGTAGTCTGTAATAGTTATATTAACAGCTGATGCTCTCGTGCATGCTTCATTCATTTAGTTTGTCTGGTAGGCTCGCATCACTAGGCAGCTCACGTCTGGGTTTCCCTTTGTAGTCCGTAATAGTTTTCAAGTGCTGCCACATCCGACGAACACCAGAGCCAGTGCAGTAGGATTCAATCTTAGTAGTGACGCTTTGTTTGTCTGATGGTTCGTCTGGGATTTCTTATAAGTGTCCGGCTTAGTGTCCCGCTCCTTGAAAGCGGCAGCTCCAGCCTTTAGCTCGATGCGGATGTTGCCTGTAACCCATGGCTTCTGGTTGGGATATGTACGTACGGTCACTGTCGGGAAGACGTCATCGATGCACTTATTGATGAAGCCGGTGACTGAGGTGGTGTACTCCTCAATGCCATTGGATGAATCCCAGAACATATTCCAGTCTGTGCAAAACAGTCCTGTAGCGTAGCATCCGCGTCTATATTAACCATGTATACTGTCTATATTAACCATGTATACTGTCTATATTAACCATGTATACTGTCTATATTAACCATGTATACTGTCTATATTAACCATGTATACTGTCTATATTAACCATGTATACTGTCTACTGTCTATATTAACCCTGTATACGGTATACTGTCTATATTAACCATGTATACTGTCTACTTTCTATATTAACCCTGTATACTGTCTACTGTCTATATTAACCATGTATACTGTATACTGTCTATATTAACCATGTATACTGTCTATATTAACCATGTATACTGTCTATATTAACCATGTATAGTGTCTATATTAAACATGTATACTGTCTATATTAACCATGTATACTGTCTATATTAACCATGTATACTGTATACTGTATACTGTCTATATTAACCATGAACAGGGCTCCGGGCAGCCGAGCGGAAATGGAGGAAAACTCGCCTCCCTGCTGACCTGGCATCCTTTCACTCCCTCCTCTCTACATTTTCCTCCTCTGTCTCTGCTGCTAAAGCCACTTTCTACCACTCTAAATTCCAAGCATCTGCCTCTAACCCTAGGAAGCTCTTTGCCACCTTCTCCTCCCTCCTGAATCCTCCCCCCCCCCCTCCTCCCTCTCTGCAGATGACTTCGTCAACCATTTTGAAAAGAAGGTCGACGACATCCGATCCTCGTTTGCTAAGTCAAACAACACCGCTGGTTCTGCTCACACTGCCCTACCCTGTGCTCTGACCTCTTTCTCCCCTCTCTCCAGATGAAATCTCGCGTCTTGTGACGGCCGGCCGCCCAACAACCTGCCCGCTTGACCCTATCCCCTCCTCTCTTCTCCAGATCATTTCCGGAGACCTTCTCCCTTACCTCACCTCGCTCATCAACTCATCCCTGACCGCTGGCTACGTCCCTTCCGTCCTCAAGAGAGCGAGAGTTGCACCCCTTCTGAAAAAACCTACACTCGATCCCTCCGATGTCAACAACTACAGACCAGTATCCCTTCTTTCTTTTCTCTCCAAAACTCTTGAACGTGCCGTCCTTGGCCAGCTCTACCGCTATCTCTCTCAGAATGACCTTCTTGATCCAAATCAGTCAGGTTTCAAGACTAGTCATTCAACTGAGACTGCTCTTCTCTGCATCACGGAGGCGCTCCGCACTGCTAAAGCTAACTCTCTCTCCTCTGCTCTCATCCTTCTAGACCTATCGGCTGCCTTCGATACTGTGAACCATCAGATCCTCCTCTCCACCCTCTCCGAGTTGGGCATCTCCGGCGCAGCCCACGCTTGGATTGCGTCCTACCTGACAGGTCGCTCCTACCAGGTGGCGTGGCGAGAATCTGTCTCCTCACCACGCGCTCTCACCACTGGTGTCCCCCAGGGCTCTGTTCTAGGCCCTCTCCTATTCTCGCTATACACCAAGTCACTTGGCTCTGTCATAACCTCACATGGTCTCTCCTATCAATGCTATGCAGACGACACACAATTAATCTTCTCCTTTCCCCCTTCTGATGACCAGGTGGCGAATCGCATCTCTGCATGTCTGGCAGACATATCAGTGTGGATGACGGATCACCACCTCAAGCTGAACCTCGGCAAGACGGAGCTGCTCTTCCTCCCGGGAAGGACTGCCCGTTCCATGATCTCGCCATCACGGTTGACAACTCCACTGTGTCCTCCTCCCAGAGCGCTAAGAACCTTGGCGTGATCCTGGACAACACCCTGTCGTTCTCAACTAACATCAAGGCGGTGGCCTGTTCCTGTAGGTTCATGCTCTACAACATCCGCAGAGTACGACCCTGCCTCACACAGGAAGCGGCGCAGGTCCTAATCCAGGCACTTGTCATCTCCCGTCTGGATTACTGCAACTCGCTGTTGGCTGGGCTCCCTGCCTGTGCCATTAAACCCCTACAACTCATCCAGAACGCCGCAGCCTGTCTGGTGTTCAACCTTCCCAAGTTCTCTCACGTCACCCCGCTCCTCCGCTCTCTCCACTGGCTTCCAGTTGAAGCTGCATCCGCTACAAGACCATGGTGCTTGCCTACGGAGCTGTGAGGGGAACGGCACCTCAGTACCTCCAGGCTCTGATCAGGCCCTACACCCAAACAAGGGCACTGCGTTCATCCACCTCTGGCCTGCTCGCCTCCCTACCTCTGAGGAAGTACAGTTCCCGCTCAGCCCAGTCAAAACTGTTCGCTGCTCTGGCCCCCAATGGTGGAACAAACTCCCTCACGACGCCAGGACAGCGGAGTCAATCACCACCTTTCCGGAGACACCTGAAACCCCACCTCTTTAAAGAATACCTAGGATAGGATAAGTAATCCTTCTCACCCCCCTTAAGATGTAGATGCACTATTGTAAAGTGACTGTTCTACTGGATGTCATAAGGTGAATGCACCAATTTGTAAGTCGCTCTGGATAAGAGCGTCTGCTAAATGAGTAGTTAGTTTCCTCTATCCTCCTCTTCTCTCCTCTCCTCTCTCCTCCTCTCATCTCCTCTTCTCTCTCCTCCTTTCCTCTCTCGTCATCTCCTCTCCTCTCTCGTCATCTCCTCTCCTCTCACGTCATCTCCTCTCCTCTCTCGTCATCTCTTCTCCGCTCTTCTCTTTCTCCGTGTGCCTTCTTCTTCATTCTTTAAAAGTGCCTTCCTCGCCACCTTAAATAAACATGCCCCATTCCGAAAATGTAGAACTAGGAACAGATATAGCCCTTGGTTCACTCCAGACATGTCTGCCCTTGACCAGCACAAAAACATCCTGTGGCGTTCTGCATTAAATATATAATATAATAATATATGCCATTTAGCAGACGCTTTTATCCAAAGCGACTTACAGTCATGTGTGCATACATTCTACGTATGGGTGGTCCCGGGAATCGAACCCACTACCCTGGCATTACAAGCGCCATGCTCTACCAACTGTGCTACAGAAGGCCATTAGCATCGAATAGCCCCCATGATATGCAACTTTTCAGGGAAGTTAGGAACAAATATACACAGGCAGTTGGAAAGCTAAGGCTAGATTTTTCAAGCGGAAATTTGCATCCTGTAGTACAAACTCAGAAAAGTTCTGGGACACTGTAAAGTCCATGGAGAATAAGAGCACCTCCTCCCAGCTGCCCACTTCTCTGAGGCTAGGAAACATTGTCACCATCGATAAATCCACTATAATTGAGAATTTCAAGAAGCATTTCTCTACGGCTGGCCATGCTTTCCACATAGCTACCCCTACCCCGGTCAACTGCCCGGCACCCTCCACAGCAACCCGCCAAAGCCCCCACCATTTCTCCTTCACCCAAATCCAGATAGCTGATGTTCTGAAAGATCTGCAAAATGTCCAAATCAGCCGGGCTAGACAATCTGGACCCTCTCTTTCTAAAATGATCTGCCGAAATTGTTGCAACCCCTATTACTAGCCTGTTCAACCTCTCTTTCGTATCGTCTGAGATTCCCAAAGATTGGAAAGCTGCCGCGGTCATCCCCCTCTTCAAAGGGGGTGACACTCTAGACCCAAACTGCTACAGACCTATATCTATCCTACCCTGTCTTTCTAAGGTCTTCGAAAGCCAAGTTAACAAACAAATTACTGACCATTTCGAATCCCACCATACCTTCTCCGCTATGCAATCTGGTTTCAGAGCTGGTCATGGGTGCACCTCAGCCACGCTCAAGGTCCTAAACGATATCTTAACCACCATTGATAAGAGACATTACTGTGCAGCCGTATTCATCGACCTGGCCAAGGCTTTCGACTCTGTCAATCATCATATTCTTATTGGCAGACTCGACAGCCTTGGTTTCTCAAATGATTGCCTCGCCTGGTTCACCAACAACTTCTCTGATAGAGTTCAGTGTGTCAAATCGGAGGGCCTGTTGTCCGGACCTCTGGCATGGGGGTGCCACAGGGTTCAATTCTCGGCCGACTCTCTTCTCAGTATACATCAATGATGTCGCTCTTGTTGCTGGTGATTCTCTGATCCACCTCTACGCAGACGACACCATTCTGTATACCTCTGGCCCTTCTTTGGGCACTGTGTTAACAAACCTTCGGATGAGCTTCAATAAACATACAGCTCTCCTTCCGTGGCCTCCAACTGCTCTTAAATGCAAGTAAAACTAAATGGATGCTATTCAATCGATCACTGCCCGCACCTGCTCGCCCGTCCAGCATCACTACTCTGGACAGTTCTGAATATGTGGACAACTGTAAATACCTAGGTGTCTGGCTAGACATATCAGTATAAAGACCAGTTATAAAAGTGCCACAACAAAAGGCATGTAGGTTAGCTGTTATATCTTCCTGACCAATAGGAAGCCTTTGTTTTCTATGGTAGTAGTAGGTCAGGACTAGGGATTTAGTCCAGTTTATATTTTCTATGTGGAGGTTCTTGTTTGGTTTTTTTCTATGTTGGTGTTTTGGTATGTTTCCCAATTAGAGGCAGCTGGCTATCGTTGTCTCTAATTGGGGATCATATTTAATTTATTATTATTTATATATATATATATTATTTAGTATTTATCATACTTAAGTAGCATTTTTCCACCTGTGTGTTATGGGATATCGTTTTGAGTTAGTTCATGTAGCACCTCTGTTGTCACGGTTTGTTGTTTTGTTTGTTTGTTTGTTTGTTTATTGTTTGTTTTGCTAAGTTTCACTATTTTACTTCTTATGGCTGGGGGTCAGTATTGAGTAGCTTGGATGAATAAGATGCCCAGAGTAAACTGCCTGCTACTCAGGCCCAGAAGCTAAGATAGGCATAGTATTAGACATGGATAGAAAACACTCTGAAGTTTCTAAAACTGTTTGAATGATGTCTGTGAGTATAACAGAACTCATATGGCAGGCAAAAACCTGAGATAAAATCCAACCAGGAAGTGGGAAATCTGAGGTTTATAGTTTTTCAACTCTTGGCCTATCAAACACACAGTGTCTATGGGGTCATATTGCACTTCCTAAGGCTTCCACTAGATGTCAACAGTCTTTAGAACCTTGTTTGAGGCTTCTACTGTGAAGGGAGAGAGAAAGAAAGCTGTTTCAACCAGAGGTCTGCCAGAGTATCCTTGAGCTGATCACACACGCTCCCGTGAGAGGTAGCTGCGTTCCATTGCATTTCTAAAGACAAAGGAATTCTCCGGTTGAAACATTATTGAAGATTTATTTTAAAAACACCCTAAAGATTGATTCTATACATCGCTTGTCATGTTTCTACGAACTGTAACGGAACTTTTTGACATTTCGTCTGGACCTAGTGCTCGCGCCTCATGAATTTGGATTTGTGAACTAAACGCGCAAACAAAAATGAGGTATTTGGACATAAATGATGGACTTTATCGAACAAAACAAACATTTATTGTCGAACTGGGATTCCTGGGATTCCATTCCTCAGGATGGTTTCCATATAGTCCAGTGAAGTTCCTTGATGGCCGCCTTGGTGTCTGCTTCAGGGGGAATGTACACAGCTGTGACAATAACTGAGGAGAATTCTCTTGGTAGGTAAAATGGCTGACAATTAATTGCAAGGAATTCTAGGTCGAGTGAGCAGAAGGTCTTGAGTTCCTGTATGTTGTTATGATTACACCATGAGTCGTTAATCATAAAGCATTCCGACAACATATCCCGAGTGAGCCATGTTTCCGTGAAACAGAGAATGTTACAGTCTCTGATGTCTCTCTGGAAGGCAACCCCTCGTTCGAATTCCGTCTACCTTGTTGTCAAGAGACTGGACATTGGCTAGCATTACACTCTGGAGTGGTGGGCGATGTGCCCGTCTACGGAGCCTGAACAGGTGGCCACTTCGCCTGCCACTTCTGTGGCGCCGTTGTTATGGGTCGACTACTGGAATTAGATCCAGTGTCCTGGGTGGAGGTCCAAACAGATGATCCGCTTCGGGAAAGTCGTGTTCCTGGTTCGGAATGTTGGTAAGTTAATATTGCTCTTATATCGAGTAGTAGTATGTAATAAGACTTGAGATTTCCTTGGGTGGTAAATAATACATGAAAAATAAAATACTGCATAGTTTCCTAAGAACTAGAAGTGAGGCGACCATCTCTGTCGGCGCGATCATAGCCGTGTGTGTTCGTACGTGTGTTTGCGTGTATGAGTGTGTGTGTGTGTGTATGTGTGTGTGTGTGTGTGTGTGTGTGTGTGTGTGTGTGTGTGTGTGTGTGTGTGTGTGTGTGTGTGTGTGTGTGTGTGTGTGTGTGTGTGTGTGTGTGTGTGTGTGTGTGTGTGTGTGTGTGTGTGTGTGTGTGTGTGTGTGTGTGTGTGTGTGTGTGTGTGTGTGTGTGTGTGTGTGTGTGTGTGTGTGTGTGTGTGTGTGTGTGTGTGTGTGTGTGTGTGTGTGTGTGTTACAGAGCTTTGTTATCTGACTGTTTTAATTAATTACAGTTAATTAGTGTATATTAGATATTAGCCTAATACATTAGGCTACTTTGAGTTAAAATGCTTTTACTCAAAACAACTGATTAATAACCTACTCTGTTATACCAGGTTTGATTCTCCTGCTACTTCCCTGCCACCTACACACACGACATGACATTGAGTATTGTTCAAGTAGACTGTGATTTTCTCCATCTCTCTCTCTCTCTTTCTAGTTTAATTATGTATTCATTAATTATTAACCCTTTCCACTCTCTGTTAATATCTCTCGTCTATTTTGTTAGTGTTCTTCAATCCTTCAGCTTTGTCTCTCTAATCAAAAGCAGATCAATTCAGTATCAAATTACATGGTACCATGTAATTTGATACTGAATTGATCTGCTTTTGATTAACTCAAAGTAGCCTAATGTATTAGGCTAATATCTAATATATTCCAATGTATTCTAATGTATTGGTCATCTGCTTGTAGGTGTGGGAGGGGAGTGGTGTTTAGGACTGTCCAGAGACAGAGCAGAACCCCGATGACCCATCTACAGGTGGTTCATCATCACCCTGGTCTGGTTCATCACCCTCGTCTGGTTCATCACCCTGGTCTGGTTCATCACCCTGGTCTTGTTCATCATCACCCTGGTCTTGTTCATCACCCTGGCCTGGTTCATCACCCTGGTCTGGTTCATCATCCTGGCCTGGTTCATCACCCTGGCCTGGTTCATCATCACCCTGGTCTGGTTCATCATCACCCTGGTCTGGTTCATCATCATCCTGGCCTGGTTCATCACCCTGGCCTGGTTCATCATCACCCTGGTCTGGTTCATCATCACCCTGGTCTGGTTCATCATCACCCTGGTCTGGTTCATCATCACCCTGGTCTGGTTCATCATCACCCTGGCCTGGTTCATCATCACCCTGGTCTGGTTCATCATCACCCTGGCCTGGTTCATCACCCTGGCCTAGTTCATCACCCTGGCCTGGTTCATCATCCTGGCCTAGTTCATCACCCTGGTCTTGTTCATCATCACCCTGGCCTGATTCATCACCCTGGCCTAGTTCATCACCCTGGTCTGGTTCATCATCCTGGCCTGGTTCATCACCCTGGTCTGGTTCATCACCCTGGCGTGGTTCATCATCACCCTGGTCTGGTTCATCATCCTGGCCTGGTTCACCACCCTGGCCTGGTTCATCATCACCCTGGTCTGGTTCATCATCACCCTGGTCTGGTTCATCATCACCCTGGCCTGGTTCATCACCCTGGCCTAGTTCATCACCCCGGTCTGGTTCATCATCATCCTGGTCTGGTTCATCAACATCCTGGTCTGGTTCATCATCATCCTGGTCTGGTTCATCATCACCCTGGCCTGGTTCATGACCCTGGTCTGGTTCATCACCACCCTGGCTTGGTTCATCACCCTGGCCTGGTTCATCACCCTGGCCTGGTTCATCACCCTGGTCTGGTTCATCATCCTGGCCTGGTTCATCACCCTGGTCTGGTTCATCACCCTGGCCTGGTTCATCATCACCCTGGTCTGGTTCATCATCCTGGCCTGGTTCACCACCCTGGCCTGGTTCATCATCACCCTGGTCTGGTTCATCATCACCCTGGTCTGGTTCATCATCACCCTGGCCTGGTTCATCACCCTGGCCTAGTTCATCACCCCGGTCTGGTTCATCATCATCCTGGTCTGGTTCATCAACATCCTGGTCTGGTTCATCATCATCCTGGTCTGGTTCATCATCACCCTGGCCTGGTTCATGACCCTGGTCTGGTTCATCACCACCCTGGCTTGGTTCATCACCCTGGCCTGGTTCATCACCCTGGCCTGGTTCATCACCCTGGTCTGGTTCATCATCCTGGCCTGGTTCATCACCCTGGCCTGGTTCATCACCCTGGTCTGGTTCATCACCCTGGTCTGGTTCATCACCTCCCTTGCCTCGTTCATCACCCTGGCCTGGTTCATCACCGATCCTGGCCTGGTTCATCACCCTGGCCTGGTTCATCACCCTGGTCTGGTTCATCACCTCCCTTGCCTTGTTCATCACCCTGGCCTGGTTCATCACCCTGGCCTGGTTCATCACCCTGGTCTGGTTCATCATCACCCTGGTCTGGTTCATCACCCTGGACTGGTTCATCACCCTGGTCTGGTTCATCACCTTGGCCTGGTTCATCACCATGGTCTGGTTCATCACCCTGGTCTGGTTCATCACCCTGGCCTGGTTCATCACCCTGGTCTGGTTCATCATCACCCTGGTCTGGTTCATCACCCTGGACTGGTTCATCACCCTGGCCTGGTTCATCACCCTGGCCTGGTTCATCACCCTGGACTGGTTCATCACCCTGGTCTGGTTCATCAACCTGGCCTGGTTCATCACCCTGGTCTGGTTCATCACCCTGGTCTGGTTCATCATCCTGGCCTGGTTCATCACCCTGGCCTGGTTCATCACCCTGGTCTGGTTCATCACCCTGGTCTTGTTCATCACCTCCCTTGCCTCGTTCATCACCCTGGCCTGGTTCATCACCGATCCTGGCCTGGTTCATCACCCTGGCCTGGTTCATCACCCTGGTCTGGTTCATCACCTCCCTTGCCTTGTTCATCACCCTGGCCTGGTTCATCACCGATCCTGGCCTGGTTCATCACCCTGGTCTGGTTCATCATCACCCTGGTCTGGTTCATCACCCTGGACTGGTTCATCACCCTGGTCTGGTTCATCACCTTGGCCTGGTTCATCACCATGGTCTGGTTCATCACCCTGGTCTGGTTCATCACCCTGGCCTGGTTCATCACCCTGGTCTGGTTCATCATCACCCTGGTCTGGTTCATCACCCTGGACTGGTTCATCACCCTGGTCTGGTTCATCACCCTGGCCTGGTTCATCACCATGGTCTGGTTCATCACCCTGGCCTGGTTCATCACCCTGGACTGGTTCATCACCCTGGTCTGGTTCATCAACCTGGCCTGGTTCATCACCCTGGTCTGGTTCATCACCCTGGTCTGGTTCATCACCCTGGTCTGGTTCATCACAGTGGCCTGGTTCATCACCATGCTCTGGTTCATCACCCTGGTCTGGTTCATCACCCTGGCCTGGTTCATCACACTGGCCTGGTTCATCACCCTGGTCTGGTTCATCACCGATCCTTGCCTCGTTCATCACCCTGGCCTGGTTCATCACCCTGGCCTGGTTCATCACCCTGGTCTGGTTCATCACCCTGGTCTGGTTCATCATCCTGGCCTGGTTCATCACCCTGGTCTGGTTCATCACCCTGGCCTGGTTCATCACCGATCCTGCCCCCTCTCCCCAAAGCCCAAGCTCTTCTCACCAGCACCCAACCCACCGTCCGAGAATGCACACATTGCTCTCTGACCTGCATCTCCCATCAACCCCCGCCATCATCTCCCTGAACCAGCTCCAGTGGCCAGGGAGAGGAAGACAGCTGAGGATCCTTTAGACATTGACGTTATGCAGCGGGCAGATGAGTTAAAGAAACAATGAGTTAAACATGATGAGTAAAATGAGTTATGATGAGTTAAAGAAACAATGAGTTAAATATGATGAGTAAAATGAGTTATGATGAGTTAAAGAAACAATGAGTTAAACATGATGAGTAAAATGAGTTATGATGAGTTAAAGAAACAATGAGTTAAATATGATGAGTAAAATGAGTTATGATGAGTTAAAGAAACAATGAGTTAAACATGATGAGTAAAATGAGTTATGATGAGTTAAAGAAACAATGAGTTAAACATGATGAGTTAAACAAGCGGCAGCAGGAGTAAACAGAAACAAAAGCCCAGCAAAGGCCGTCTACGTCGTCATGGTAACATGGGTCTATCCCCCCTGATCAATTTCTCCCGTTTGTCAGGGACATGAAAATGCTTCTTTTACATTGTTTTTAACATTATTGCTATTTACCTCTTGTGATATTTCATCTGATTATGAATAAATACACATGGCCAAAAGTATGTGGACACTCCTTCAAATTAGTGGATTTGGATATTTCAAATTAGTGGATTCGGCTATTTCAGACACACCTGTTGTTGACACTTGTATAAACTCGAGCACACATCCATGCAATCTCCATAGACAAACAATGGCAGTAGAATAGCCTGTACTGAAGAGCTCAGTGACTTTCAACATGGCACCTTTCGTCAAATTTCTGCCCTGCTAGAGCTGCCACGGTCAACTGTAAGTGCTGTTATTGTGAAGTGGAAATGTCTAGGAGCAACAACGGCTCAGCTGCGAAGTGGTAGACCACACAAGCTCACAGAACGGGACCGCTGAGTGCTGAGTCGCTTAGCGCGTAAAAATGATCTGTTCTCGGGTTGCAACACTCATTACCGAGTTCCAAACTGCCTCTGGAAGCAACATCAGCACAATAACTGTTCGTCGGGAGCTTCATTAAATGGGTTTCCATGGCCGAGCAGCAGCAGACAAGCCTAAGATCACAACGCGCAATGCCAAGCGTCAGCTGGAGTGGTGTAAAACTCGCAGCCACTCTGAAGCAGTGGAAACGCATTCTCTGGAGTCACCATCTGGCAGTCCGATGGACGAATCTGGGTTTGGCGGATGCCAGGAGAAACGATACCTGCCCCAAATGCATGGTGCCAACTGTAAAGTTTGGTGGAGGAGGAATAATGGTCTGGGCCTGTTTTTTCATGGTTTGGGCCAGGTCCTCTTAGTTCCAGTGAAGGGAAATCGAGATCGGTGTGGAAGAACTTGACTGGCTTGCACAGAGCCCTGACCTCATCCCCATCGGACACCTTTGGGAACAGTTTCATGAACAGCGAGGGCCAGCTTACAAAATTGAACATTCAATTTGCGGTAAATGTTTTAGCTAGACTCCTGACATCCACAGGGGGAGGGCAAACGTGATTTCTCTCCTCGAGCCTGTCATAAAGTCTCTCTGCTACCACACTGAATAACCCTGTGACTAGATGGATCTGTTTCTCTGCTACCACACTGAGTAACCCTGCTGACTAGACGGATCTGTCTCTCTGCTACCACACTGAGTAACCCTGCTGACTAGACGGATCTGTCTCTCTGCTACCACACTGAGTAACCCTGCTGACTAGACAGATCTGTCTCTCTGCTACCACACTGATCTGTCTCTCTGTAACCCTGTGACTAGACAGATCTGTCTCTCTGCTACCACACTGAATAACCCTGTGACTAGACAGATCTGTTTCTCTGCTACCACACTGAGTAACCCTGCTGACTAGACGGATCTGTCTCTCTGCTACCACACTGAGTAACCCTGCTGACTAGACGGATCTGTCTCTCTGCTACCACACTGAGTAACCCTGCTGACTAGACAGATCTGTCTCTCTGCTACCACACTGAATAACCCTGCTGACTAGACAGATCTGTCTCTCTGCTACCACACTGAATAACCCTGCTGACTAGACAGATCTGTCTCTCTGCTACCACACTGAATAACCCTGCTGACTAGACAGATCTGTCTCTCTGCTACCACACTGAGTAACCCTGCTGACTAGATGGATCTGTCTCTCTGCTACCACACTGAGTAACCCTGCTGACTAGACAGATCTGTCTCTCTGCTACCACACTGAATAACCCCTGACTAGACAGATCTGTCTCTCTGCTACCACACTGAATAACCCTGCTGACTAGACAGATCTGTCTCTCTGCTACCACACTGAGTAACCCTGCTGACTAGACAGATCTGTCTCTCTGCTACCACACTGAATAACCCTGCTGACTAGACAGATCTGTCTCTCTGCTACCACACTGAATAACCCTGCTGACTAGACAGATCTGTCTCTCTGCTACCACACTGAATAACCCTGTGACTAGACAGATCTGTCTCTCTGCTACCACACTGAGTAACCCTGCTGACTAGACAGATCTGTCTCTCTGCTACCACACTGAATAACCCTGTGACTAGACGGATCTGTCTCTCTGCTACCACACTGAATAACCCTGTGACTAGACAGATCTGTCTCTCTGCTACCACACTGAGTAACCCTGCTGACTAGACAGATCTGTCTCTCTGCTACCACACTGAATAACCCTGTGACTAGACGGATCTGTCTCTCTGCTACCACACTGAGTAACTGCTACCACACTGAGTAACCCTGCTGACTAGACAGATCTGTCTCTCTGCTACCACACTGAATAACCCTGTGACTAGACAGATCTGTCTCTCTGCTACCACACTGAGTAACCCTGTGACTAGACAGATCTGTCTCTCTGCTACCACACTGAATAACCCTGCTGACTAGACGGATCTGTCTCTCTGCTACCACACTGAATAACCCTGTGACTAGATGGATCTGTCTCTCTGCTACCACACTGAGTAACCCTGCTGACTAGACAGATCTGTCTCTCTGCTACCACACTGAATAACCCTGTGACTAGATGGATCTGTCTCTCTGCTACCACACTGAGTAACCCTGTGACTAGACAGATCTGTCTCTCTGCTACCACACTGAATAACCCTGTGACTAGACAGATCTGTCTCTCTGCTACCACACTGAATAACCCTGTGACTAGACAGATCTGTCTCTCTGCTACCACACTGAGTAACCCTGCTGACTAGACGGATCTGTCTCTCTGCTACCACACTGAGTAACCCTGTGACTAGACGGATCTGTCTCTCTGCTACCACACTGAGTAACCCTGTGACTAGACGGATCTGTCTCTCTGCTACCTCACCGAATAACCCTGTGACTAGACAGATCTGTCTCTCTGCTACCACACTGAATAACCCTGCTGACTAGACGGATCTGTCTCTCTGCTACCACACTGAATAACCCTGCTGACTAGATGGATCTGTCTCTCTGCTACCACACTGAATAACCCTGTGACTAGACGGATCTGTCTCTCTGCTACCACACTGAATAACCCTGTGACTAGACAGATCTGTCTCTCTGCTACCACACTGAGTAACCCTGCTGACTAGACAGATCTGTCTCTCTGCTACCACACTGAATAACCCTGTGACTAGATGGATCTGTCTCTCTGCTACCACACTGAGTAACCCTGTGACTAGACAGATCTGTCTCTCTGCTACCACACTGAATAACCCTGTGACTAGACAGATCTGTCTCTCTGCTACCACACTGAATAACCCTGTGACTAGACAGATCTGTCTCTCTGCTACCACACTGAGTAACCCTGTGACTAGACAGATCTGTCTCTCTGCTACCACACTGAATAACCCTGCTGACTAGACAGATCTGTCTCTCTGCTACCACACTGAATAACCCTGCTGACTAGACGGATCTGTCTCTCTGCTACCACACTGAATAACCCTGTGACTAGATGGATCTGTCTCTCTGCTACCACACTGAGTAACCCTGCTGACTAGACAGATCTGTCTCTCTGCTACCACACTGAATAACCCTGTGACTAGACAGATCTGTCTCTCTGCTACCACACTGAATAACCCTGTGACTAGACAGATCTGTCTCTCTGCTACCACACTGAGTAACCCTGCTGACTAGACGGATCTGTCTCTCTGCTACCACACTGAGTAACCCTGTGACTAGACGGATCTGTCTCTCTGCTACCACACTGAGTAACCCTGTGACTAGACGGATCTGTCTCTCTGCTACCTCACCGAATAACCCTGTGACTAGACAGATCTGTCTCTCTGCTGCCACACTGAATAACCCTGCTGACTAGACAGATCTGTCTCTCTAATACCACACTGAATAACCCTGCTGACTAGACAGATCTGTCTCTCTGCTACCACACTAACCCTGTGACACTGCTACCACACTGAATAACCCTGCTGACTAGACAGATCTGTCTCTCTGCTAACCCTGTGACTAGACAGATCTGTCTCTCTGCTACCACACTGAATAACCCTGTGACTAGACAGATCTGTCTCTCTGCTACCACACTGAGTAACCCTGCTGACTAGACAGATCTGTCTCTCTGCTACCACACTGAATAACCCTGTGACTAGATGGATCTGTCTCTCTGCTACCACACTGAGTAACCCTGCTGACTAGACAGATCTGTCTCTCTGCTACCACACTGAATAACCCTGTGACTAGACAGATCTGTCTCTCTGCTACCACACTGAGTAACCCTGTGACTAGACAGATCTGTCTCTCTGCTACCACACTGAATAACCCTGCTGACTAGACAGATCTGTCTCTCTGCTACCACACTGAATAACCCTGCTGACTAGACGGATCTGTCTCTCTGCTACCACACTGAATAACCCTGTGACTAGATGGATCTGTCTCTCTGCTACCACACTGAGTAACCCTGCTGACTAGACAGATCTGTCTCTCTGCTACCACACTGAATAACCCTGTGACTAGATGGATCTGTCTCTCTGCTACCACACTGAGTAACCCTGTGACTAGACAGATCTGTCTCTCTGCTACCACACTGAATAACCCTGTGACTAGACAGATCTGTCTCTCTGCTACCACACTGAATAACCCTGTGACTAGACAGATCTGTCTCTCTGCTACCACACTGAGTAACCCTGCTGACTAGACGGATCTGTCTCTCTGCTACCACACTGAATAACCCTGCTGACTAGATGGATCTGTCTCTCTGCTACCACACTGAATAACCCTGCTGACTAGACAGATCTGTCTCTCTGCTACCACACTGAATAACCCTGCTGACTAGACAGATCTGTCTCTCTGCTACCACACTGAATAACCCTGTGACTAGACAGATCTGTCTCTCTGCTACCACACTGAATAACCCTGTGACTAGATGGATCTGTCTCTCTGCTACCACACTGAATAACCCTGCTGACTAGACAGATCTGTCTCTCTGCTACCACACTGAATAACCCTGTGACTAGACAGATCTGTCTCTCTGCTACCACACTGAATAACCCTGCTGACTAGACATATCTGTCTCTCTGCTACCACACTGAATAACCCTGTGACTAGACAGATCTGTCTCTCTGCTACCACACTGAATAACCCTGCTGACTAGACAGATCTGTCTCTCTGCTACCACACTGAATAACCCTGCTGACTAGACAGATCTGTCTCTCTGCTACCACACTGAATAAGTAACCCTGTGACTAGACAGATCTGTCTCTCTGCTACCACACTGAATAACCCTGTGACTAGACAGATCTGTCTCTCTGCTACCACACTGAATAACCCTGTGACTAGACAGATCTGTCTCTCTGCTACCACACTGAATAACCCTGTGACTAGACAGATCTGTCTCTCTGCTACCACACTGAATAACCCTGTGACTAGACAGATCTGTCTCTCTGCTACCACACTGAATAACCCTGCTGACTAGACAGATCTGTCTCTCTGCTACCACACTGAATAACCCTGCTGACTAGACAGATCTGTCTCTCTGCTACCACACTGAGTAACCCTGCTGACTAGACAGATCTGTCTCTCTGCTACCACACTGAATAACCCTGTGACTAGACAGATCTGTCTCTCTGCTACCACACTGAATAACCCTGCTGACTAGACAGATCTGTCTCTCTGCTACCACACTGAATAACCCTGCTGACTAGATGGATCTGTCTCTCTGCTACCACACTGAATAACCCTGTGACTAGACAGATCTGTCTCTCTGCTACCACACTGAATAACCCTGTGACTAGACAGATCTGTCTCTCTGCTACCACACTGAATAACCCTGTGACTAGACGGATCTGTCTCTCTGCTACCACACTAAATAACCCTGCTGACTAGACAGATCTGTCTCTCTGCTACCACACTGAGTAACCCTGTGACTAGATGGATCTGTCTCTCTGCTACCACACTGAATAACCCTGCTGACTAGACAGATCTGTCTCTCTGCTACCACACTGAGTAACCCTGCTGACTAGACAGATCTGTCTCTCTGCTACCACACTGAATAACCCTGTGACTAGACGGATCTGTCTCTCTGCTACCACACTGAATAACCCTGTGACTAGATGGATCTGTCTCTCTGCTACCACACTGAGTAACCCTGCTGACTAGACAGATCTGTCTCTCTGCTACCACACTGAGTAACCCTGCTGACTAGACAGATCTGTCTCTCTGCTACCACACTGAGTAACCCTGTGACTAGACAGATCTGTCTCTCTGCTACCACACTGAATAACCCTGTGACTAGACAGATCTGTCTCTCTGCTACCACACTGAGTAACCCTGCTGACTAGACAGATCTGTCTCTCTGCTACCACACTGAATAACCCTGTGACTAGATGGATCTGTCTCTCTGCTACCACACTGAGTAACCCTGCTGACTAGACAGATCTGTCTCTCTGCTACCACACTGAATAACCCTGTGACTAGACAGATCTGTCTCTCTGCTACCACACTGAGTAACCCTGTGACTAGACAGATCTGTCTCTCTGCTACCACACTGAATAACCCTGCTGACTAGACAGATCTGTCTCTCTGCTACCACACTGAATAACCCTGCTGACTAGACGGATCTGTCTCTCTGCTACCACACTGAATAACCCTGTGACTAGATGGATCTGTCTCTCTGCTACCACACTGAGTAACCCTGCTGACTAGACAGATCTGTCTCTCTGCTACCACACTGAATAACCCTGTGACTAGATGGATCTGTCTCTCTGCTACCACACTGAGTAACCCTGTGACTAGACAGATCTGTCTCTCTGCTACCACACTGAATAATCCTGTGACTAGACAGATCTGTCTCTCTGCTACCACACTGAATAACCCTGTGACTAGACAGATCTGTCTCTCTGCTACCACACTGAGTAACCCTGCTGACTAGACGGATCTGTCTCTCTGCTACCACACTGAATAACCCTGCTGACTAGATGGATCTGTCTCTCTGCTACCACACTGAGTAACCCTGCTGACTAGACGGATCTGTCTCTCTGCTACCACCCGGAATAACCCTGCTGACTAGACAGATCTGTCTCTCTGCTACCACACTGAATAACCCTGTGACTAGACAGATCTCTCTCTGCTACCACACTGAATAACCCTGTGACTAGATGGATCTGTCTCTCTGCTACCACACTGAGTAACCCTGCTGACTAGACGGATCTGTCTCTCTGCTACCACACTGAATAACCCTGTGACTAGACAGATCTGTCTCTCTGCTACCACACTGAATAACCCTGCTGACTAGACAGATCTGTCTCTCTGCTACCACACTGAATAACCCTGTGACTAGACAGATCTGTCTCTCTGCTACCACACTGAGTAACCCTGCTGACTAGACAGATCTGTCTCTCTGCTACCACACTGAATAACCCTGCTGACTAGACAGATCTGTCTCTCTGCTACCACACTGAGTAACCCTGTGACTAGACAGATCTGTCTCTCTGCTACCACACTGAATAACCCTGTGACTAGACAGATCTGTCTCTCTGCTACCACACTGAATAACCCTGTGACTAGACAGATCTGTCTCTCTGCTACCACACTGAGTAACCCTGCTGACTAGACAGATCTGTCTCTCTGCTACCACACTGAATAACCCTGTGACTAGACAGATCTGTCTCTCTGCTACCACACTGAATAACCCTGCTGACTAGACAGATCTGTCTCTCTGCTACCACACTGAATAACCCTGCTGACTAGACAGATCTGTCTCTCTGCTACCACACTGAGTAACCCTGCTGACTAGACAGATCTGTCTCTCTGCTACCACACTGAATAACCCTGCTGACTAGACAGATCTGTCTCTCTGCTACCACACTGAATAACCCTGTGACTAGACAGATCTGTCTCTCTGCTACCACACTGAGTAACCCTGCTGACTAGACAGATCTGTCTCTCTGCTACCACACTGAATAACCCTGTGACTAGACAGATCTGTCTCTCTGCTACCACACTGAATAACCCTGTGACTAGACAGATCTGTCTCTCTGCTACCACACTGAGTAACCCTGTGACTAGATGGATCTGTCTCTCTGCTACCACACTGAATAACCCTGCTGACTAGACAGATCTGTCTCTCTGCTACCACACTGAATAACCCTGTGACTAGACAGATCTGTCTCTCTGCTACCACACTGAGTAACCCTGCTGACTAGATGGATCTGTCTCTCTGCTACCACACTGAGTAACCCTCGGTTATGACAGGCTCGGTTACGACAGGCTCGTTTACGACAGGCTCGGTTACGACAGGCTCGGTTACGACAGGCTACGACAGGCTCGGTTACGACAGGCTCGGTTACGACAGGCTCGTTTACGACAGGCTCGGTTACGACAGGCTCGGTGATGACAGGCTCGGTGATGACAGGCTCGGTTACGACAGGCTCGGTTACGACAGGCTCGGTTACGACAGGCTCGGTGATGACAGGCTCGGTTACGACAGGCTCGGTTACGACAGGCTCGGTGATGACAGGCTCGGTTACGACAGGCTCGGTGATGACAGGCTCGTTTATGACAGGCTCGGTTACGACAGGCTCGGTGATGACAGGCTCGGTGACGACAGGCTCGGTGACGACAGGCTCGGTTAGATCTCGGCTACAGTTAAAACACACTAAGAATAGACTAAATAACGAGGGAGAAAGAGAGATATCTCAAAAGGAAAGCTTGGCAAGAAAAGATTGAGACTGTGCGATAGAGAGAAAGAGAGAGACACGAGAAGATGAAGAGAGGAGCGATAGAAGAGGGATGGACAGAGAAAAGAGGAGACTCACAGCAGGAGGGGCGTGAGAGAAAACGAAAGGGATGAGACAACGCGAGAGAGATGAGGTGGACCATCACAGCTGGTGCAGACCTGCCTCATATAACAGTGTGTGTGTGTGTGTGTGTGTGTGTGTGTGTGTGTGTGTGTGTGTGTGTGTGTGTGTGTGTGTGTGTGTGTGTGTGTGTGTGTGTGTGTGTGTGTGTGTGTGTGTGTGTGTGTGTGTGTGTGTGTGTGTGTGTGTGTGTGTGTGTGTGTGTGTGTGTGTGTGTGCGTGTGTGTGTGCGTGTGTGTGTGTGTGTGTAGATCAGCATCATCTAACCACACTGCAGGAGAACTGATAGGCTTTTAGAAATATGACTTTTATGTGTCAGACACTGAGTCCTTCCTGAAAACAGGAGAGTGGAGAGAGAGGGCCAGAGAGGAAGGCGAGAGAGAACGTAAAAGTACATGACATGACATGAGATTTTGAATTTTGCCATGGTGATGGCACGGCTACGAACCCCCCTCCACACACACACACACACACACACACACACACACACACACACACACACACACACACACACACACACACACACACACACACACACACACACACACACACACACACACACAC
>NC_068440.1:41874960-41879960 GCF_023373465.1 Oncorhynchus keta | reverse complement strand
AGGAAAGGAGGAGACAAGGAGGAGGGAGAAGAGGAGGATGTGATTTTGTGTTCCTCTGGCAGCTGAGAATATCTAAATGTCGACCTTCTAGATCTCTCTATTGAAGAAACCAGGGGAAACTCCCTTTAGACATTGACAGCTCCCTGAGCCAGACATGTGGCTGCTGAGAGAGAGAGAGAGAGAGAGAGAGAGAGAGAGAGAGAGAGAGAGAGAGAGAGAGAGAGAGAGAGAGAGAGAGAGAGAGAGAGAGATAGAGAGAGAGAGAGAGAGAGAGAGATTGTGTCTGTGTGTGAGAACTGAGTGATTTCTGCTAGAGTTAGGTTTAAAATCTGATTTTATGACTTTGTGCCTGGGCCAGCTAGTGAACAACATTCATGACAATAAATGTCACAGACAATCAGGAAGTAAACGCGTACCAGGAACGAGTGTCAGATTGAGAAGACGAAAGGGGAAGGAAGGACGGCGAGTGGGTAACTAGGAGCTCTTCTGCCCCAAAACAGTAGTGTGTGTGTGTGTGTGTGTGTGTTTTACAATGTGCAAGCATCACTGCCTGGTATGGCAACTGACTCTGTACCGTAACACCCTGTATATAGCCTCTGTGGAGGCTATATACAGGGTGTTACGGTACAGAGTCAATGTGGAGGCTATATACAGGGGGTACCGGTACAGAGTCAATGTGGAGGCTATATAATTTACATTACATTTACATTTAAGTCATTTAGCAGACGCTCTTATCCAGAGCGACTTACAAATTGGTGCATTCACCTTATGACATATATACAGGGGTACCAGTACAGAGTCAATGTGGAGGCTATATACAGGGTATTACGGTACAGAGTCAATGTGGAGGCTTTCCAGGTCCATACCCAAACAGTTTGAACTACTAATTTTGAAAATTACTCTCTCCAGAAACAAGTCTCTCACTGTTGCCGCCTGCTACCGACCCCGTCAGCTCCCAGCTGTGCCCTGGACACCATTTGTGAATTGATCGCCCCCATCTAGCTTCAGAGTTTGTCCTGTTAGGTGACCTAAACTGGGATATGCTTAACACCCCGGCAGTCCTACAATCTAAGCTAGATGCCCTCAATCTCACGCAAATCATCAAGGAACCCACCAGGTACAACCCTAACTCTGTAAACAAGGGCACCCTCATAGACGTCATCCTGACCAACTGGCCCTCCAAATATACCTCCGCTGTCTTCAACCAGGATCTCAGCGATCACTGCCTCATCGCCTGTATCCGCCACGGAGCCGCAGTCAAACGACCACCCCTCATCACTGTCAAACGCTCCCTAAAACACTTCTGTGAGCAGGCCTTTCTAATCGACCTGGCCCGTGTATCCTGGAAGGACATTGACCTCATCCCGTCAGTTGAGGATGCCTGGTCATTCTTTAAAAGTAACTTCCTCACCATTTTGGATAAGCATGCTCCGTTCAAAAAATGCAGAACCAAGAACAGATACAGCCCTTGGTTCACTCCAGACCTGACTGCCCTCGACCAGCACAAAAACATCCTGTGGCGGACTGCAATAGCATCGAATAGCCCCGTGATATGCAACTGTTCAGGGAAGTCAGGAACCAATACACGCAGTCAGTCAGGAAAGCTAAGGCCAGCTTCTTCAGGCAAAAGTTTGCATCCTGTAGCTCCAACTCCAAAAAGTTCTGGGACACTGTGAAGTCCATGGAGAACAAGAGCACCTCCTCCCAGCTGCCCACTGCACTGAGGCTAGGAAACACGGTCTCCACCGATAAATCCATGATTATCGAAAACTTCAATAAGCACTTCTCAACGGCTGGCCATGCCTTCCGCCTGGCTACTCCAACCTCGGCCAACAGCTCCGCCCCCCGTAGTTCCTCACCCAAGCCTCTCCAGGTTCTCCTTTACCCAAATCCAGATAGCAGATGTTCTGAAAGAGCTGCAAAACCTGGACCCGTACAAATCAGCTGGGCTTGACAATCTGGACCCGCTATTTCTGAAACTATCTGCCGCCATTGTCGCAACCCCTATTACCAGCCTGTTCAACCTCTCTTTCATATCGTCTGAGATCCCCAAGGATTGGAAAGCTGCCGCAGTCATCCCCCTCTTCAAAGGAGGAGACACCCTGGACCCAAACTGCTATAGACCTATATCCATCCTGCCCTGCCTATCTAAGGTCTTCGAAAGCCAAGTCAACAAACAGGTCACTGACCATCTCGAATCCCACCGTACCTTCTCCGCTGTGCAATCTGGTTTCCGAGCCGGTCACGGGTGCACCTCAGCCACACTCAAGGTACTAAATGATATCATAACCGCCATCGATAAAAGACAGTACTGTGCAGCCGTCTTCATCGACCTCGCCAAGGCTTTCGACTCTGTCAATCACCAAATTCTTATCGGCAGACTCAACAGCCTCGGTTTTTCGGATGACTGCCTTGCCTGGTTCACCAATTACTTTGCAGACAGAGTTCAGTGTGTCAAATCAGAGGGCATGCTGTCCGGTCCTCTGGCAGTCTCTATGGGGGTGCCACAGGGTTCAATTCTCGGGCCGACTCTTTTCTCTGTATATATCAATGATGTTGCTCTTGCTGCGGGCGATTCCCTGATCCACCTCTACGCAGACGACACCATTCTATATACTTTCGGCCCGTCATTGGACACTGTGCTATCAAACCTCCAAACGAGCTTCAATGCCATACAGCACTCCTTCCGTGGCCTCCAACTGCTCTTAAACGCGAATAAAACCAAATGCATGCTTTTCAACCGATCGCTGCCTGCACCCGCATGCCCGACTAGCATCACCACCCTGGATGGTTCCAACCTTGAATATGTGGACATCTATAAGTACCTAGGTGTCTGGCTAGACTGCAAACTCTCCTTCCAGACTCATCAAACATCTCCAATCAAAAATCAAATCCAGAGTCGGCTTTCTATTCCGCAACAAAGCCTCCTTCACTCACGCTGCCAAGCTTACCCTAGTAAAACTGACTATCCTACCGATCCTCGACTTCGGCGATGTCATCTACAAAATGGCTTCCAACACTCTACTCAGCAAACTGGATGCAGTCTATCACAGTGCCATCCGTTTTGTCACTAAAGCACCTTATACCACCCACCACTGCGACTTGTATGCTCTAGTCGGCTGGCCCTCACTACATATTCGTCGCCAGACCCACTGGCTCCAGGTCATTTACAAGTCCATGCTAGGTAAAGCTCCGCCTTATCTCAGTTCACTGGTCACGATGGCAACACCCATCCGTAGCACGCGCTCCAGCAGGTGTATCTCACTGATCATCCCTAAAGCCAACACCTCATTTGGCCGCCTTTCGTTCCAGTACTCTGCTGCCTGTGACTGGAACGAATTGCAAAAATCGCTGAAGTTGGAGACTTTTATCTCCCTCACCAACTTCAAACATCAGCTATCCGAGCAGCTAACCGATCGCTGCAGCTGTACATAGTCTATAGGTAAATAGCTCACCCTTTTTCACCTACCTCATTCCCATACTGTTTTTATACTGTTTTTATTTATTTACTTTTCTGCTCTTTTGCACACCAATATCTCTACCTGTACATGCCCATCTGATCATTTATCACTCCAGTGTTAATCTGCAAAATTGTATTATTCGCCTACCTCCTCATGCCTTTTGCACACATTGTATATAGACTGCCCATTTTTTTCTACTGTGTTATTGACTTGCTAATTGTTTACTCCATGTGTAACTCTGTGTTGTCTGTTCACACTGCTATGCTTTATCTTGGCCAGGTCGCAGTTGCAAATGAGAACTTGTTCTCAACTAGCCTACCTGGTTAAATAAAGGTGAAATAAAAAAAATAAAAAAAAACAGAGTCAATGTGGAGACTATATACAGGGTGTTACGGTACAGAGTCAATGTGGAGGCTATATACAGGGGTTACCGGTACAGAGTCAATATGGAGGCTATATACAGGGGTACCAGTACAGAGTCAATGTGGAGGCTATATACAGGGGTTACCGGTACAGAGTCAATGTGGAGGCTATATACAGGGGGTACCAGTACAGAGTCAATGTGGAGGCTATATACAGGGTATTACGGTACAGAGTCAATGTGGAGACTATATACAGGGGGTACCGGTACAGAGTCAATGTGGAGGCTATATACAGGGTATTACGGTACAGAGTCAATGTGGAGACTATATACAGGGTGTTACGGTACAGAGTCAATGTGGAGGCTATATACAGGGGTTACCGGTACAGAGTCAATATGGAGGCTATATACAGGGGGTACCAGTACAGAGTCAATGTGGAGGCTATATACAGGGTGTTACGGTACAGAGTCAATGTGGAGTCTATATACAGGGTGTTACGGTACAGAGTCAATGTGGAGGCTATATACAGGGGTTACCGGTACAGAGTCAATATGGAGGCTATATACAGGGGGTACCAGTACAGAGTCAATGTGGAGGCTATATACAGGGGGTACCAGTACAGAGTCAATGTGGAGGCTATATACAGGGGGTACCAGTACAGAGTCAATGTGGAGGCTATATACAGGGGTACCAGTACAGAGTCAATGTGGAGGCTATATACAGGGTATTACGGTACAGAGTCAATGTGGAGGCTATATACAGGGTGTTACGGTACAGAGTCAATGTGGAGTCTATATACAGGGTGTTACGGTACAGAGTCAATGTGGAGGCTATATACAGGGGTTACCGGTACAGAGTCAATATGGAGGCTATATACAGGGGTACCAGTACAGAGTCAATGTGGAGGCTATATACAGGGGTACCAGTACAGAGTCAATGTGGAGGCTATATACAGGGGTACCTGTATATAGAGAGAAAGAGAGAGTAGACTGAGGTCATAGGAAGGAAGGAGGGAAGGAAGGAAGGAAGGAGGGAGGGAGGGAGGGGGAAGGAAGGAAGGAAGGAGGGAGGGAGGGAGGGAGGGAGGGAGGGAGGGAGGGAGGGAGGGAGGGAGGGAGGGAGGGAGGGAGGGAGGGAGGGAGGGAGGGAGGGAGGGAGGGAGGGAGGGAGGGGGAGG